>NC_136266.1:54346054-54528898 GCF_964187855.1 Myxine glutinosa | reverse complement strand
TAGCTATGGCCCCAAGCTGAAAAAATGTCCCACATACCATTTTTATGCAAATTACTGCTGCAAATTTTATGCAAAATTATGCAAATTTTATGCAAATTTTTGATGAGGAGTAGAGTTGAGGGGTCTTTGAGGGCTTCATCGAGGTGCTCTCGGTTGCAAGACTGGGTCATTCTGAGAAGCACAGCAGGGTCAGAGATCATGATGTTCTCCTCCTCAGTGAATCTCTCCATCAACAGCCTCTCCATTGCCTCACACACTGTTTTGAGGCAAAAGAGGGACTTTGCGTAGGCCTTTCCACTGAGAACACCTTTGAGAGATCCACTTGTTACTAGTTGTGCCTCAAAGAGAATCTCTGCATATCCAGAACCACGCATCTTGTGTCCAGTGAGCATCCCGATGTAGTTCATGGATGTGTGGAAGGGTCCAATCGTTACTACATGACTAGCAAATTCATTTGGCCCAGCGCCAGATGATGGGAAGGGCTTTCATGCAGACACCCAGATCAAATGTATTCAGGACCCATCTCTGACCCACCTCAGCAGTTGCTGCCTCGGAACGCTTCAGTAGCTCACGAACAACTGCGTTGTCTGTGATCGGTCTGTGCCTGGTGCCTGCATGGCATGGCAATGGCCTGCAGCCTGTGCCTGGGCTAGGGGGTTTCACCTCTGCAACTGGTTCTCCCCCACCCAGCAAATCAACAGTCGACTACTGCACGCCTATCCACCAACCGATCACAGACAACGCAGTTGTTCGTGAGCTACTGAAGCGTTCCGAGGCAGCAACTGCTGAGGTGGGTCAGAGATGGGTCCTGAATACATTTGATCTGGGTGTCTGCATGAAAGCCCTTCCCATCATCTGGCGCTGGCCAAATGAATTTGCTAGTCATGTAGTAACGATTGGACCCTTCCACACATCCATGAACTACATCGGGATGCTCACTGGACACAAGATGCGTGGTTCTGGATATGCAGAGATTCTCTTTGAGGCACAACTAGTAACAAGTGGATCTCTCAAAGGTGTTCTCAGTGGAAAGGCCTACGCAAAGTCCCTCTTTTGCCTCAAAACAGTGTGTGAGGCAATGGAGAGGCTGTTGATGGAGAGATTCACTGAGGAGGAGAACATCATGATCTCTGACCCTGCTGTGCTTCTCAGAATGACCCAGTCTTGCAACCGAGAGCACCTCGATGAAGCCCTCAAAGACCCCTCAACTCTACTCCTCATCAAAAATTTGCATAAAATTTGCATAATTTTGCATAAAATTTGCAGCAGTAATTTGCATAAAAATGGTATGTGGGACATTTTTTCAGCTTGGGGCCATAGCTAGTCATTTTCTACACATTTTTTCCAATCTAGAAACACTGATTAGAAGTATATCTCCGGGGGGTGCAGGGGGACCTAGTCTTCCTACTAGACTAATAACCACCAGGATTTTATGCTGATTCCGAATCTGTGTCTAAAACTTTTCTCCGATGTGTAGTTCTTGAGTTATAAGCGGACATTCAGACAGACAGACAGACACTCCTCCTTTATATATAGAGATATATCGTTTGTTTGGCTCCTAGGCCACAAGAGAAATTATACCAGATTTTTGCATCTATTGCTAAAAGAATGTGTGTGTGTGTGTGTGTGTGTGTGTGTGTGTGTGTGTGTGTGTGTGTGTGTGTGTGTGTGTGTGTGTGTGTGTGTGTGACCGCCGCAACTCGCTTGTATTAACAGGAAATGGCAGGAACTTGAGTTAAGGAACTCAAATATCCACGAATATTTCTCATATTTCCTATATTTTGTGAGTCTGTTTTGCATTAAAAAACACAATTATAGTTAACCACCCTGAAATTGTTCCTCTTTCTTTTAAATGCTGAAAATTATGTTTAAAGGACTATTTATTAAAAATAGATGGTCAAGACTCGTGGAAGAGCTCGAATACAGAACGGATCAGGACGCAACATAACAAAAGGAGCAGCAGAAAGAAAAAAATGGGGAAACATCAACAGCAGGGCCAATGGATAAAATAGACATCGTGGAAGAGCTAGAATACAGAACGGATCAGGACGCAACATAACAAAAGCAACAGCAGAAAGAAAAAAAGGGGAAACATCAACAGCAGGGCCAATGGATAAAATAGACAGAGACAGACAAACAATGGATTCGGTAATGATGAGGGGTAGGGAGAATGGAAGGGGTGGACAAGACGGATGCAGAAGTAAACAAAAATGGGGTTTTTTGTTAAGGTCTGAAGAGAAGGAAGAGGCTTCTGTCTGCCTATTTAAAGGATGAGGGAGGTCACGGCAGAGGGCGGAATTATCAGCAAATAGATAAAGAAGATTTTCCAGACACTCAGAGAGATCATTGATGAAGATTAAGAATAGGATGGGGACCAAGATCACTGCCTTGGGGCACTCCAGCATTGACAGGGAGAGGAGAAGAAAGGGTTTCTTTGAGAGCCACATGTTGGTTACGAGAGTGGAGGAAGTCAGTAATCCAAGAGTAAAGTTGACTTGGATTGCATAGACAGAGAGTTTGGAGAAAAAGGCAGGAGCAGGATGCCAGACTGTATTGAAAGCTCGATATATGTCCAGAGACGGCGCTGATCCCATGTCTGATATTGAGGGCCTCCATCCATTGTTGGGACAGTATAAGCTTCCAAGGTAGGGTGACCTGGTCTGAAACTGAATTGATGATCTGAGATTAGGCTGATGGAGAGAAGGAATGATTTTATATCAACTGCATGATGGATTCCATGACCTTGTTGATGATTGGAATTAAGCTGATAGGTCTGTATTTAAGGGGATCAGTTTTTGCACCTTTTATGTGATGAAGTGATGATGGCAAGAGCAGTGGATCAGGTTGTTAGGATTCTTGAGCTGATGCGGTCCAGTTGCAGCGTTAAGAGTCAAGGGTTATCAGAAACTTCTCCTACTTCGGCAGTTAAGACCGAAAAATAGGGCGTATCGTTCATTTTTTCAGGAAAGCACCAAATTTGGCACAGATGTGGACCTATACAATTGTTTTCCTGAGGGGCACCCAAAAATTCAGAACCCCTGGTGGCCGCCATATTGAATTTCAACATGACCGCCCTCTGTGACCTATTTCCCTCAATAACTTCTATACTATGAGCGATAACACCACAGTTCCAGTGTCTTACCCCATGTTTTCATGGTCTCTGAATCCAATGGGATCAATTGCATAAAGATTGGCATCCATCATCTTTAATTTCAAGATGGCCGCCATGGTGTTTCCATTTTCCTTGAATCTCTCATAGTATTTTAGGTAAAATTTCAATTCCAAGTGATACACATTGTTTTATTGGTCTCTGATAACAATGGAATGGTATTAATTAATCAAAGTTACACACAGTTGCAGTTTTAACTTAAAATATTGTGGGCACTTGAAAGGTGGAGGCTCTCGCACAGACGCGTAGTATTACAAGCACTGTCCATCGCAGTCACACAGTGATGTGCAGGGCAGATTTGCCCTGCAGCATTTACAGTTGCCTTTACAGGCCGACTTACAATGGCAGCTTGTAAGCTCTGAACAAGCCTCCTGTATCAGTGGTATTGCGCTCCAAATTGGTGTCCAAGAAGTCCCTGTTTTCATCCAGCCCCAATCAGCTGGTGATGGAAGTTCTGGGTAGGGCACAAGTGCCTGATTCCATACGTGTCCAGCCTGAAAACATGCAGGTTTTAGGTGTTGTTCGAAGGCATCTGCTGTTGGGGGAATGTGATCAATTGTTCTTGCCTTCTTTGTGAACAAGTGTCGGCGCATGTCATTCACTATCTTTATCTCGGTAGTCCGGTCATAGAGGATGGCAACATATCTTGCTAGGATCTGTAGTTCCATAGTAATAGCGTCCACAGATGGCCCATAAGCGAGAGCATGAAAGGTCTGCGTGATGCTGGGGTATGCTTCCCAAGCCTTCCAGGCTGTCTTTTTCCCAATTTGGGCAAAAAATGACACTGTGTCGCCGCCAGTGAAGGCATGAAATAATGGCAAAGACTCGGACTTCCTGCGGCCAAGGCCGGTGGCAATTTTATGGATGGCAAGGTAGCGGTAGCTTTTACCAGTGCCAATGGCAATCCAGAGTTCCACCACACCATGTGACTGGTAGGTAAAGTAGTGTACTATTGCCAAGACCACAATATCAGAATCTACAGTTCGAATCAATACCCGTTTTCTCCCCTTTTTCACGGCATCCAGGACATTTTTTTGGATTTTCTAAATTTTTGGGCGCCCCTCAGGAAAAACAATTGTATAGGTCCATACTACATCTGTGCCAAATTTGGTGCTTTCCTGAAAAAATGAACGATGCTTCCTCTTAACTGCCTAACTAAAAACCACAAATCGCAATTGGGTTAGTGTTGCAAAACCTCTTATTGCACTTGCGCTAGTGTTGAAAACCGCAATTCGCATTTCTCTTAGTGTTGCAAAACCACATTTTACACTTGTGTTAGTGTTGCAATACCACTTTTCGCACTTGCGCCAGTGTTGAAAACCACAAATCGCAATTGGGTTAGTGTTGCAAAACCTCTTATCACACTTGTGTTTGTGTTGCAAAACCACTTTTCGCACTTGTGTTAGTGTTGCAAAACCACTTTTTGCACTTGTGTTGGTGCTGCAAAACCATTTTCCGCACTTGTGCTGGTGTTTAAAACCACTTTCCACACTTGAGCTAGTGTTGCAGAACTACTTTCCGCACTTGTGCGGGCATTGAAAACCACTTTCCACACATGAGCTTGTGTTGCAGAACAACTTTTCGCACTTGTGCTGGCGTTGAAAACCACTTTTTGCACTTGTGTTAGTGTTGCAAAACCATTTGTCTCACCTGTGTTGCTGTTGCAAAACCACTTTTCGCACTTGTGCTGGCATTGAAAACCACTTTCCAGACTAAAGATTGTGTTGCAGAACCACTTTTGTCACTTGTGCTGGCATTGAAAACCAATTTTTGCACTTGTGTTAGTGTTGAAAAACCACTTTCCACACTTGTGCTGGCATTGAAAACCACTTTTCACACATGGGCTAGTATTGCAAAACCACTTTCTGCACTTGTGCTGGCGTTGAAAACCACGTTTTGCACATCTACTAGTGTTGAAAACCACTTTTCGCGCTCCTGTTAGTGCGTAAAACCACTTTTTGCACTTGTGTTAGTGTTGCAAAACCATTTGGCTCACTTGTGCTGGTGTTTAAAACCACTTTTTGCACTTGTGTTAGTGTTGCAAAACCATTTTCCGCACTTGTGCTGGTGTTTAAAACCACTTTCCACACTTGAGCTAGTGTTGCACAACTACTTTCCGCACTTGTTGCTGGCATTGAAAACCACTTTACGCAATTGAGCTTGTGTTGCAGAACCACTTTTCGTACTTGTGCTGGCGTTGAAAACCACTTTTTGCACTTGTGTTAGTGTTGCAAAACCATTTGTCTCACTTGTGTTGCTGTTGCAAAACCACTTTTCGCACTTGTGCTGGCATTGAAAACAACTTTCCAGACTAGAGCTTGTGTTGCAGAACCACTTTTCTCACTTGTGCTGGCATTGAAAACCACGTTTTTGCACTTGTGTTAGTGTTGCAAAACCACTTTCCACACTTGTGCTGGCATTGAAAACCACTTTTCACACATGTGCTAGTATTGCAAAACCACTTTCTGCACTTGTGCTGGCGTTTAAAACCACTTTTTGCGCTCCTATTAGTGCTAAAAAACCACTTTTCGCACTTGTGTTAGTGTTGCAAAACCATTTGTCTCACTTGTGCTGGCGTTGAAAACCACTCTCCGCACTTGAGCTAGTGTTGCAAAACCACTTTTCACACTTGCGCTCATGTTGAAAACCACGTTCTCCACTTGTGCCTGTGTTGAAAAACACCTTTCACACTTGTGTTGGTGTTGAAAACCACATTTCGCACTCGTACTGGCATTGAAAACCACTTATCGCACTTGTGTTAGTGTTGCAAAACCACTTTCGCACTTGTGTTAGTGTCGCAAAATGACTTTTCACAATTGTGTTAGTGTTGCAAAACACTTTTCACACTTGTGTTAGTGTTGCAAAAAACAATTTCCACACTTCTGCAGCCGTTGAAAACCACTTTCGGCACACTTCCTAGTGTTGAATACAACTTGTCACACTTGTGTTAGTGTAGCAAAACCACTTATCGCATATGTGTTAGTGTTGCAAAACCACTTTCGCACTTGTGTTAGTGTTGCAAAACGACATTTCACACTTGTGTTAGTGTTGAAAAACGACTTTTCACACTAGTGTTAGTGTTGCAAAACCACTTTTTGCACTTGCGCCAGTGTTGAAAACCACAAATCGCAATTGGGTTAGTGTTGCAAAACCTCTTATCGCACTTGCACTAGTGTTGAAAACCACAATTCGCATTTGTCTTAGTGTTGCAAAACCACATTTTACACTTGTGTTAGTGTTACAATACCACTTTTCGCACTTGCGCCAGTGTTGAAAACCACAAATCGCAATTGGGTTAGTGTTGCAAAACCACTTTTCGCACTTGTGTTAGTGTTGCAAAACCATTTTCCGCACTTGTGCTGTCATTGAAAACCACTTTCCGCACTTGAGCTTGTGTTGCAGACCCACTTTTCGTACTTGTGCTAGCGTTGAAAACCACTTTTTGCACTTGTCTTAGTGCTGCAAAACCATTGGTCTCACTTGTGTTGCTGTTGCAAAACCACTTTTCGCACTTGTGCTGGCATTGAAAACCACTTTCCAGACTAGAACTTGTGTTGCAGAACCACTTTTGTCACTTGTCCTGGCGTTGAAAACCACATTTTACACTTGTGTTAGTGTTGCAATACCACTTTTCGCACTTGCGCCAGTGTTGAAAACCACAAATCGCAATTGGGTTAGTGTTGCAAAACCACTTCCCACACTTGTGCTGGCATTGAAAACCACTTTTCACACATGTGCTCGCATTGCAAAACCACTTTCTGCACTTGTGCTGGTGTTGAAAACCACTTTTTGCACATCTGCTAGTGTTGAAAACCACTTTTCGCGCTCCTGATAGTGCTTAAAACCACTTTCTGCACTTGTGTTAGTGTTGCAAAACCATTTGTCTCACTTGGGTTGGTGTTGCAAAACCACTTTTTGCACTTGTACTGGTGTTTAAAACCACTTTTCACACTTGAGCTGGTGTTGCAGAACGACTGGCACATGTGCTGGCATTGAAAACCACTTTCCAGACGAGAGCTTGTGTTGCAGAACCACTTTTCTCACTTGTGCTGGCATTGAAAACCACTTTTTGCACTTGTGTTAGTGTTGCAAAACCACTTTCCACACTTGTGCTGGCATTGAAAACCACTTTCCACACTTGCGTTAGTGTTGCAAAGCACTTTCCGCACTCGTGATGGTGTTGTAAACCATTATTCGCATTTGTGTTAGTGTTGCAAAAAACAATTTCCACACTTCTGCTGCCGTTGAAAACCACTTTTGGCACACTTCCTAGTGTTGAAAACCACTTGTCATACTTGTGTTAGTGTTGCAAAACCACTTATCGCACTTGTGTTCGTGTTGCAAAACCATTTTCCGCACTTGTGCTGGTGTTTAAAACCACTTTCCACACTTGAGCTAGTGTTGCAGAACTACTTTCCGCACTTGTGCGGGCATTGAAAACCACTTTCCACACTTGAGCTTGTGTTGCAGAACAACTTTTCGCACTTGTGCTGGCGTTGAAAACCACATTTTGCACTTGTGTTAGTGTTGCAAAACCATTTGTCTCACCTGTGTTGCTGTTGCAAAACCACTTTTTCCACTTGTGCTGGCATTGAAAACCACTTTCCAGACGAGAGATTGTGTTGCAGAACCACTTTTGTCACTTGTGCTGGCATTGAAAACCACTTTTTGCACTTGTGTTAGTGTTGAAAAACCACTTTCCACACTTGTCCTGGCATTGAAAACCACTTTTCACACATGGGCTAGTATTGCAAAACCATTTTCTGCACTTGTGCTGGCGTTGACAACCACGTTTTGCACATCTACTCGTGTTGAAAACCACTTTTCGCGCTCCTGTTAGTGCATAAAACCACTTTCTGCACTTGTGTTAGTGTTGCAAAACCACCTTTTGCACTTGTATTAGTGTTGCAAAACCATTTTCCGCACTTGTGCTGGTGTTTAAAACCACTTTCCACACTTGAGCTAGTGTTGCAGAACTACTTTCCGCACTTGTGCGGGCATTGAAAACCACTTTCCACACTTGAGCTTGTGTTGCAGAACAACTTTTCGCACTTGTGCTGGTGTTGAAAACCACCTTTTTGCACTTGTGTTAGTGTTGCAAAACCATTTGTCTCACCTGTGTTGCTGTTGCAAAACCACTTTTCGCACTTGTGCTGGCATTGAAAACCACTTTCCAGACTAAAGATTGTGTTGCAGAACCACTTTTGTCACTTGTGCTGGCATTGAAAACCAATTTTTGCACTTGTGTTAGTGTTGAAAAACCACTTTCCACACTTGTGCTGGCATTGAAAACCACGTTCTCCACTTGAGCTTGTGTTGCAAAACCACTTTCTGCACTTGTGCTGGCGTTGAAAACCACGTTTTGCACATCTACTAGTGTTGAAAACCACTTTTCGCGCTCCTGTTAGTGCGTAAAACCACTTTTTGCACTTGTATTAGTGTTGCAAAACCATTTGGCTCACTTGTGTTGGTGTTGCAAAACCACTTTTTGCACTTGTGTTAGTGTTGCAAAACCATTTTCCGCACTTGTGGTGGTGTTTAAAACCACTTTCCACACTTGAGCTGGTGTTGCAGAACTACTTTCAGCACTTGTGCTGGCATTGAAAACCACTTTACGCAATTGAGCCTGTGTTGCAGAACCACTTTTCGTACTTGTGCTGGCGTTGAAAACCACTTTTTGCACTTGTGTTAGTGTTGCAAAACCATTTGTCTCACTTGTGTTGCTGTTGCAAAACCACTTTTCGCACTTGTGCTGGCATTGAAAACAACTTTCCAGACTAGAGCTGGTGTTGCAGAACCACTTTTCTCACTCGTGCTGGCATTGAAAACCATGTTTTTGCACTTGCGTTAGTGTTGCAAAACCACTTTCGACACTTGTGCTGGCATTGAAAACCACTTTTCACACATGGGCTAGTATTGCAAAACCACTTTCTGCACTTGTGATGGCGTTTAAAACCACTTTTTGCACATCTGCAATTTTTGAAACCACTTTTCGCGCTCCTATTAGTGCTAAAAAACCACTTTTCGCACTTGTGTTAGTGTTGCAAAACCATTTGTCTCACTTGTGCTGGCGTTGAAAACCACTCTCCGCACGTGAGCTAGTGTTGCAAAACCACTTTCACACTTGCGCTCACGTTGAAAACCACGTTCTCCACTTGTGTCTGTGTTGCAAAACCACTTTTCGCACTTGCACTGGTGTTGAAAAACACATTTCACACTTGTGTTGGTGTTGAAAACCACTTTTCGCACTCGTACTGGCATTGAAAACCACTTATCGCACTTGTGTTAGTGTTGCAAAACCACTTTCCCACTTGTTTTGGTGTCACAAAATGACTTTTCACACTTGTGTTAGTGTTGCAAATCCACTTTTCACACTTGCGCTCGTGTTGAAAACCACAATTCGCATTTGTCTTCGTGATGCAAAACCACTTTTCACACTTGTTTTAGTGTTGCAATACCACTTTTCACACTTGCGCCAGTGTTGAAAACCACAAATCGCAATTGGGTTAGTGTGCAAAACCTATTATCGCACTTGTGCTTGTGTTGCAAAATAATTTTGACACTTGTGTTAGTGTTGCAAAACCACTTTTACACTTGTGTTTGTGTTGCAAAACCAGTTTTCGCACTTGTGTTAGTGTTGCAAAACCACTTTTTGCACTTGTGTTAGTGTTGCAAAACCACTTTTTGCACTTGTATTAGTGTTGCAAAACCATTTTCCGCACTTGTGCTGGTGTTTAAAACCACTTTCCACACTTGAGCTAGTGTTGCAGAACTACTTTCCGCACTTGTGCGCGCATTGAAAACCACTTTCCACACTTGAGCTTGTGTTGCAGAACAACTTTTCGCACTTGTGCTGGTGTTGAAAACCACTTTTTGCACTTGTGTTAGTGTTGCAAAACCATTTGTCTCACCTGTGTTGCTGTTGCAAAACCACTTTTCGCACTTGTGCTGGCATTGAAAACCACTTTCCAGACGAAAGATTGTGTTGCAGAACCACTTTTGTCACTTGTGCTGGCATTGAAAACCAATTTTTGCACTTGTGTTAGTGTTGAAAAACCACTTTCCACACTTGTGCTGGCATTGAAAACCACGTTCTCCACTTGCTTGTGTTGCAAAACCACTTTCTGCACTTGTGCTGGCGTTGAAAACCACGTTTTGCACATCTACTAGTGTTGAAAACCACTTTTCGCGCTCCTGTTAGTGCGTAAAACCACTTTTTGCACTTGTATTAGTGTTGCAAAACCATTTGGCTCACTTGTGTTGGTGTTGCAAAACCACTTTTTGCACTTGTGTTAGTGTTGCAAAACCATTTTCCGCACTTGTGGTGGTGTTTAAAACCACTTTCCACACTAGCTCTTGTCTGGAAAGTGGTTTTCAATGCCAGCACAAGTGCGAAAAGTGGTTTTGCAACAGCATCACAAGTGAGACAAATGGTTTTGCAACAATAACGAAAGTGCAAAAAGTGGTTTTCAATGCCAGCACAAGTGCGAAAAGTGGTTCTGCAACACAAGATCAAGTGTGGAAAGTGGTTTTCAATGCCAGCACAAGTGCGGAAAGTAGTTCTGCACCACTATCTCAAGTGAGGAAAGTGGTTTTAAACACTAGGACAAGTGCCGAAAATTCGTTTTGCAACAATAACACAAGTGCAAAAAGTGGTTTTGCAACACTAACACAAGTGCAAAAAGTGGTTTTGCAACACGAGCACAAGTGCGATAAGAGGTTTTGCAACACTAACCCAATTGTGATTTGTGGTTTTCAACACTGGCGCAAGTGCGAAAAGTGGTATTGCAACACTAACACAAGTGTAAAATGTGGTTTTGCAACACTAAGACAAATGCGAATTGTGGTTTTCAACAATAGCGCAAGTGCGATAAGAGGTTTTGCAACACTAACCCAATTGCGATTTGTGGTTTTCAACACTGGCGCAAGTGCGAAAAGTGGTATTGCAACAATAACACAAGTGTAAAATGTGGTTTTGCAACACTAAGACAAATGCGAATTGTGGTTTTCAACAATAGCGCAAGTGCGATAAGAGGTTTTGCAACACTAACCCAATTGCGATTTGTGGTTTTCAACAATGGCGCAAGTGCAAAAAGTGGTTTTGCAACACTAACACAGGTGAAAAAGTCGTTTTGCAACACTAACACAAGTGCGAAAATGGTTTTGCAACACTAACACAAGTGCGATAAGTGGTTTTGCAACACTAACACAAGTGTGATAAGTGGTTTTCAACACCAGCAAGTGTGCTGAAAGTGGTTTTCAACGGCAGCAGAAGTGTGGAAATTGGTTTTTACAACACTAACACAAATGCGAATCATGGTTTACAACACCAGCACGAGTGCGGAAAGTGGTTTGCAACACCAACACAAGTGTGGAAAGTGGTTTTCAATGCCAGCACAAGTGTGGAAAGTGGTTTTGCAACACTAACACAAGTGCAAAAAGTGGTTTTCAATGCCAGCACAAGTGAGAAAAGTGGTTCTGCAACACAAGCTCTAGTCTGGAAAGTGGTTTTCAATGCCAGCACATGTGCGAAAAGTAGTTCTGCAACACCAGCTCAAGTGTGGAAAGTGGTTTTAAACACCAGCACAAGTGCGGAAAATGGTTTTGCAACACTAAAACAAGTGCAAAAAGTGGTTTTGCAACACCAACACAAGTGAGACAAATGGTTTTGCAACACTAACACAAGTGCATAAAGTGGTTTTAAGCACTAACAGGAGCGCAAAAAGTGGTTTTCAACACGAGCAGATGTGCAAAAAGTGATTTTCAACGCCAGCACAAGTGCAGAAAGTGGTTTTGCAATACAAGCACATGTGTGAAAAGTTGTTTTCAATGCCAGCACAAGTGTGGAAAGTGGTTTTGCAACACTAACACAAGTGCAAAAAGTGGTTTTCAATTCCAGCACAAGTGAAAAACGTGGTTCTGCAACAGAAGCTCTAGTCTGGAAAGTGGTTTTCAATGCCAGCACAAGTGTGGAAAGTGGTTTTGCAACACTAACACAAGTGCAAAAAGTGGTTTTCAATGCCAGCACAAGTGACAAAAGTGGTTCTGCAACACAAGCTCTAGTCTGGAAAGTGGTTTTCAATGCCAGCACAAGTGCAAAAAGTGGTTTTGCAACAGCAACACAAGTGAGACAAGTGGTTTTCAATGCCAGCACAATTGTGGAAAGTGGTTTTGCAACACTAACACAAGTGCAAAAATTGGTTTTCAATGCCAGCACAAGTGACAAAAGTGGTTTTGCAACACTAACACAAGTGCAAAAAGTGGTTTTCAATGCCAGCACAAGTGACAAAAGTGGTTCTGCAACACAAGCTCTAGTCTGGAAAGTGGTTTTCAATGCCAGCACAAGTGCAAAAAGTGGTTTTGCAACAGCAACACAAGTGAGACAAATGGTTTTGCAACACTAACACAAGTGCAAAAAGTGGTTTTAAACACCAACACAAGTGAGACAAATGGTTTTGCATCACAAGCTCAAGTGGAGAACGTGGTTTTCAACATGAGCGCAAGTGTGAAAAGTGGTTTTGCAACACCAGCTCAAGTGCGGAGTTTTCCTCTGGTTTTCCTCAAGTGCGGACCTCAAAAACAAATGGTTTTGCAACACTAACACAAGTGCGAAAAGTGGTTTTCAACGCCAGCACAAGTGCAGAAAGTGGTTTTGCAATACTAGCACATGTGTGAAAAGTGGTTTTCAATGCCAGCACATGTGTGAAAGGTCGTTCTGCAACACTAGCTCAAGTGTGGAAAGTTGTTTTAAACACCAGCACAAGTGCGGAAAATGGTTTTGCAACACTAAAACAAGTGCAAAAAGTGGTTTTGCAACACCAACACAAGTGAGACAAATGGTTTTGCAACACTAACAAGTACAGAAGGTGGTTTTAAGCACTAACAGGAGAGCGAAAAGTGGTTTTCAACACTAGCAGATGTGCAAAAAGTGGTTTTCAACGCCAGCAGACGTGCGAAAAGTGGTTTTGCAACACAAGCTAAAGTGGAGAACGTGGTTTCAACATGAGCGCAAGAGTGAAAAGTGGTTTTGCAACACCAGATCAAGTGCGGAGAGTGGTTTTCAACGCCAGCACAAGTGAGACAAATGGTTTTGCAACACTAACACAAGTGCGAAAAGTGGTTTTAAGCACTAACAGGAGCGCGAAAAGTGGTTTTCAACATTAGCAGATGTGCAAAAAGTGGTTTTCAAAGCCAGCACATGTGCAGAAAGTGGTTTTACCATAGTCGCACATGTGTGAAAAGTGGTTTTCAATGCCAGCACAAGTGTGGAAAGTGGTTTTGCAACACTAACACAAGTGCAAAAAGTGGTTTTCAATGCCAGCACAAGTGACAAAAGTGGTTCTGCAACACAAGCTCTAATCTGGAAAGTGGTTTTCAATGCCAGCACAAGTGCGAAAAGTGGTTTTGCAACAGCAACACAAGTGAGACAAATGGTTTTGCAACACTAACGCAAGTGCAAAAAGTGGTTTTCAATGCCAGCACAAGTGACAAAAGTGGTTCTGCAACACAAGCTCTCGGATGAAAAGTGGTTTTCAATGCCAGCACAAGTGCGAAAAGTGGTTTTGCAACAGCAACACAAGTGAGACAAATGGTTGTGCAACAATAACACAAGTGCAAAAAGTGGTTTTCAACGCCAGCACAAATGTGGAAAGTGGTTTTGCAACACTAACACAAGGGCAAACAGTGGTTTTCAATGCCAGCACAAGTGACAAAAGTGGTTCTGAAACACAAGCTCTAGTCTGGAAAGTGGTTTTCAATGCCAGCACAAGTGCGAAAAGGGCATTTTGCAACAGCAACACAAAGTGAGACAAATGGTTTTGCAACACTAACACAAGTGCAAAAAGTTGGTTTGAGCACGAACAGTAGCGCGAAAAGTGGTTTTCAACACTAGTAGATGTGCAAAAAGTGGTTTTCAAAGCCAGCACAAGTGCAGAAAGTGGTTTTGCAATACTAGCACATGTGTGAAAAGTGGTTTTCAATGCCATCACAAGTGTGGAAAGTGGATTTGCAACACTAACACAAGTGCAAAATGTGGTTTTCAATGCCAGCACATGTGACAAAAGTGGTTCGCCAACACAAGCTCTTGTCTGGAAAGTGGTTTTCAATGCCAGCACAAGTGCGAAAAGTGGTTTTGCAACAGCATCACAAGTGAGACAAATGGTTTTGCAACAATAACGAAAGTGCAAAAAGTGGTTTTCAATGCCAGCACAAGTGCGGAAAGTAGTTCTGCACCACTATCTCAAGTGAGGAAAGTGGTTTTAAACACCAGGACAACGGCCGAAAATTCGTTTTGCAACACTAACACAAGTGCAAAAAGTGGTTTTGCAACACTAACACAAGTGCAAAAAGTGGTTTTGCAACACTAACACAAGTGCGAAAAGTGGTTTTGCAACACAAACACAAGTGTAAAAATGGTTTTGCAACACTAACATATGTGTGAAAGTGGTTTTGCAACACGAGCACAAGTGCGATAAGAGGTTTTGCAACACTAACCCAATTGTGATTTGTGGTTTTCAACACTGTCGCAAGTGCGAAAAGTGGTATTGCAACACTAACACAAGTGTAAAATGTGGTTTTGCAACACTAACACAAATGCGAATTGTGGTTTTCAACAATAGCGCAAGTGCGATAAGAGGTTTTGCAACACGAACCCAATTGCGATTTGTGGTTTTCAACAATGGCGCAAGTGCAAAAAGTGGTTTTGCAACACTAACATAAGTGCAAAAAGTCGTTTTGCAACACTAACACAAGTGCGAAAGTGGTTTTGCAACACTATCACAAGTGCGATAAGTGGTTTTCAACACTAGCAAGTGTGCTGAAAGTGGTTTTCAACGGCAGCAGAAGTGTGGAAATTGGTTTTTGCAACACTAACACAAATGCGAATCATGGTTTACAACACCAGCACGAGTGCGGAAAGTGGTTTGCAACACCAACACAAGTGTGGAAAGTGGTTTTCAATGCCAGCACAAGTGTGGAAAGTGGTTTTGCAACACTAACACAAGTGCAAAAAGTGGTTTTCAATGCCAGCACAAGTGAGAAAAGTGGTTCTGCAACACAAGCTCTAGTCTGGAAAGTGGTTTTCAATGTCAGCACATGTGCGAAAAGTAGTTCTGCAACACTAGCTCAAGTGTGGAAAGTGGTTTTAAACACCAGCACAAGTGCGGAAAATGGTTTTGCAACACTAAAACAAGTGCAAAAAGTGGTTTTGCAACACCAACACAAGTGAGACAAATGGTTTTGCAACACTAACACAAGTGCAGAAAGTGGTTTTAAGCACTAACAGGAGCGCAAAAAGTGGTTTTCAACACGAGCAGATGTGCAAAAAGTGATTTTCAACGCCAGCACAAGTGCAGAAAGTGGTTTTGCAATACAAGCACATGTGTGAAAAGTGGTTTTCAATGCCAGCACAAGTGTGGAAAGTGGTTTTGCAACACTAACACAAGTGCAAAAAGTGGTTTTCAATTCCAGCACAAGTGAAAAACGTGGTTCTGCAACAGAAGCTCTAGTCTGGAAAGTGGTTTTCAATGCCAGCACAAGTGTGGAAAGTGGTTTTGCAACACTAACACAAGTGCAAAAAGTGGTTTTCAATGCCAGCACAAGTGACAAAAGTGGTTCTGCAACACAAGCTCTAGTCTGGAAAGTGGTTTTCAATGCCAGCACAAGTGCGAAAAGTGGTTTTGCAACAGCAACACAAGTGAGACAAATGGTTTTGCAACACTAACACAAGTGCAAAAAGTGGTTTTCAATGCCAGCACAAGTGCGGAAAGTAGTTCTGCAACACTAGCTCAAGTGTGGAAAGTTGTTTTAAACACCAGCACAAGTGCGGAAAATGGTTTTGCAACACTAACACAAGTGCAAAAAGTGGTTTTGCAACACCAACACAAGTGAGGCAAATGGTTTTGCAACACTAACACAAGTGCAAAAAGTGGTTTTCAACGCCAGCACACGTGCGAAAAGTGGTTATGCAACACAAGCTCAAGTGGAGAACGTGGTTTTCAACATGAGCGCAAGTGTGAAAAGTGGTTTTGCAACACCAGCTCAAGTGCTGAGAGTGGATTTCAACGCCAGCAGAAGTGAGACAAATGGTTTTGCAACACTAACACAAGTACGAAAAGTGGTTTTAAGCACTAACAGGAGCGCGAAAAGTGGTTTTCAACACTAGCAGATGTGCAAAAAGTGGTTTTCAACGCCAGCACAAGTGCAGAAAGTGGTTTTGCAATACTAGCACATGTGTGAAAAGTGGTTTTCAATGCCAGCACAAGTGTGGAAAGTGGATTTGCAACACTAACACAAGTGCAAAAAGTGGTTTTCAATGCCAGCACATGTGACAAAAGTGGTTTTGCAACACAAGCTCTCGTCTGGAAAGTGGTTTTCAATGCCAGCACAAGTGCGAAAAGTGGTTTTGCAACAGCATCACAAGTGAGACAAATGGTTTTGCAACAATAACGAAAGTGCAAAAAGTGGTTTTCAATGCCAGCACAAGTGCGAAAAGTGGTTCTGCAACACAAGCTCAAGTGTGGAAAGTGGTTTTCAATGCCAGCACAAGTGCGGAAAGTAGTTCTGCACCACTATGTCAAGTGAGGAAAGTGGTTTTAAACACCAGGACAAGTGCCGAAAATTCGTTTTGCAACACGAACACGAGTTCAAAAAGTGGTTTTGCAACACTAACACAAGTGCAAAAAGTGGTTTTGCAACACTAACACAAGTGCGAAAAGTGGTTTTGCAACACAAACACAAGTGTAAAAGTGGTTTTGCAACACTAACATAAGTGTGAAAGTGGTTTTGCAACACTAACCCAATTGCGATTTGTGGTTTTCAACACTGGTGCAAGTGCGATAAGTGGTATTGCAACACTAACACAAGTGTAAAATGTGGTTTTGCAACACCAAGACAAATGCGAATTGTGGTTTTCAACAATAGCGCAAGTGCGATAAGAGGTTTTGCAACACTAACCCAATTGCGATTTGTGGTTTTCAACACTGGCGCAAGTGCAAAAAGTGGTTTTGCAACACAAACACAAGTGCGAAAAGTCGTTTTGCAACACTAACACAAGTGCAAATAGTCGTTTTGCAACACTAACACAATTGCGAAAGTGGTTTTGCAACACTAACACAAGTGCGATAAGTGGTTTTGCAACACTAACACAAGTGTGATAAGTGGTTTTCAACACTAGCAAGTGTCTGAAAGTGGTTTTCAACGGCAGCAGAAGTGTGGAAATTGGTTTTGCAACACTAACACAAATGCGAATAATGGTTTACAACACCAGCACGAGTGCGGAAAGTGGTTTGCAACAGTAACACAAGTGTGGTAAGTGGTTTTCAAGGCCAGCACAAGTGTGGAAAGTCGTTTTGCAACACTAACACAAGTGCAAAAAGTGGTTTTCAATGCCAGCACAAGTGAGAAAAGTGGTTCTGCAACACAAGCTCTAGTCTGGAAAGTGGTTTCCAATGCCAGCACATGTGCGAAAAGTAGTTCTGCAACACTAGCTCAAGTGTGGAAAGTGGTTTTAAACACCAGCACAAGTGCGGAAAATGGTTTTGCAACACTAACATAAGTGCAGAAAGTGGTTTTAAGCACTAACAGGAGCGCAAAAAGTGGTTTTCAACACGAGCAGATGTGCAAAAAGTGATTTTCATTGCCAGCACAAGTGCAGAAAGTGGTTTTGCAATACTAGCACATGTGTGAAAAGTGGTTTTCAATGCCAGCACATGTGTGGAAAGTGGTTTTGCAACACTAACACAAGTGCAAAAAGTGGTTTTCAATGCCAGCACAAGTGCGAAAAGTGGTTTTGCAACAGCAACACACGTGACACAAGTGGTTTTCAATGCCAGCAAAAGTGTGGAAAGTGGTTTTGCAACACTAACACAAGTGCAAAAAGTGGTTTTCAATACCAGCACAAGTGCGAAAAGTGGTTTTGCAACAGCAAAACAAGTGAGACAAGTGGTTTTCAATGCCAGCACAATTGTGGAAAGTGGTTTTGCAACACTAACACAAGTGCAAAAAGTGGTTTTCAATGCCAGCACAAGTGACAAAAGTGGTTTTGCAACACTAACACAAGTGCAAAAAGTGGTTTTCAATGCCAGCACAAGTGACAAAAGTGGTTCTGCAACACAAGCTCTCGTCTGGAAAGTGGTTTTCAATGCCAGCACAAGTGCGAAAAGTGGTTTTGCAACAGCAACACAAGTGAGACAAATGGTTTTGCAACACTAACACAAGTGCAAAAAGTGGTTTTAAACACCAACACAAGTGAGACAAATGGTTTTGCAACACTAACACAAGTGCAAAAAGTAGTTTTCAACGCCAGCACACGTGCGAAAAGTGGTTCTGCAACACAAGCTCAAGTGGAGAACGTGGTTTTCAACATGAGCGCAAGTGTGAAAAGTGGTTTTGCAACACCAGCTCAAGTGCGGAGTTTTCCTCTGGTTTTCCTCAAGTGCGGACCTCAAAAACAAATGGTTTTGCAACACTAACACAAGTGCGAAAAGTGGTTTTAAGCACTAACAGGAGCGCGAAAAGTGGTTTTCAACACTAGCAGATGTGCAAAAAGTGGTTTTGCAACAGCAACACAAGTGAGACAAATGGTTTTGCAACACTAACACAAGTGCAAAAAGTGGTTTTCAATGCCAGCACAAGTGACAAAAGTGGTTCTGCAACACAAGCTCTCGTATGAAAAGTGGTTTTCAATGCCAGCACAAGTGCGAAAAGTGGTTTTGCAACAGCAACACAAGTGAGACACAAGTGTGGTTGTGCAACAATAACACAGGTGCAAAAAGTGGTTTTCAACGCCAGCACAAATGTGGAAAGTGGTTTTGCAACACTAACACAAGTGCAAACAGTGGTTTTCAATGCCAGCACAAGTGACAAAAGTGGTTCTGAAACACAGGCTCTAGTCTGGAAAGTGGTTTTCAATGCAGGCACAAGTGCGAAAAGGGCATTTTGCAACAGCAACACAAAGTGAGACAAATGGTTTTGCAACACTAACACAAGTGCAAAAAGTTGTTTTGAGCACGAACAGTAGCGCGAAAAGTGGTTTTCAACACTAGTAGATGTGCAAAATGTGGTTTTCAACGACAGCACAAGTGCAGAAAGTGGTTTTGCAATACTAGCACATGTGTGAAAAGTGGTTTTCAATGCCAGCACAAGTGTGGAAAGTGGTTTTGCAACACTAACACAAGTGTAAAAAGTGGTTTTCAATGGCAGCACATGTGACAAAAGTGGTTCGCCAACACAAGCTCTTGTCTGGAAAGTGGTTTTCAATGCCAGCACAAGTGCGAAAAGTGGTTTTGCAACAGCATCACAAGTGAGACAAATGGTTTTGCAACAATAACGAAAGTGCAAAAAGTGGTTTTCAATGCCAGCACAAGTGCGAAAAGTGGTTCTGCAACACAAGATCAAGTGTGGAAAGTGGTTTTCAATGCCAGCACAAGTGCGGAAAGTAGTTCTGCACCACTATCTCAAGTGAGGAAAGTGGTTTTAAACACCAGGACAAGTGCCGAAAATTCGTTTTGCAACACTAACACAAGTGCAAAAAGTGGTTTTGCAACACTAACACAAGTGCGAAAAGTGGTTTTGCAACACAAACACAAGTGTAAAAATGGTTTTGCAACACTAACATAAGTGTGAAAGTGGTTTTGCAACACGAGCACAAGTGCGATAAGAGGTTTTGCAACACTAACCCAATTGTGATTTGTGGTTTTCAACACTGGCGCAAGTGCGAAAAGTGGTATTGCAACACTAACACAAGTGTAAAATGTGGTTTTGCAACACTAAGACAAATGCGAATTGTGGTTTTCAACAATAGCGCAAGTGCGATAAGAGGTTTTGCAACACTAACCCAATTGCGATTTGTGGTTTTCAACAATGGCGCAAGTGCAAAAAGTGGTTTTGCAACACTAACACAGGTGCAAAAAGTCGTTTTGCAACACTAACACAAGTGCGAAAATGGTTTTGCAACACTAACACAAGTGCGATAAGTGGTTTTGCAACACTAACACAAGTGTGATAAGTGGTTTTCAACACTAGCAAGTGTGCTGAAAGTGGTTTTCAACGGCAGCAGAAGTGTGGAAATTGGTTTTTGCAACACTAACACAAATGCGAATCATGGTTTACAACACCAGCACGAGTGCGGAAAGTGGTTTGCAACACCAACACAAGTGTGGAAAGTGGTTTTCAATGCCAGCACAAGTGTGGAAAGTGGTTTTGCAACACTAACACAAGTGCAAAAAGTGGTTTTCAATACGAGCACAAGTGAGAAAAGTGGTTCTGCAACACAAGCTCTAGTCTGGAAAGTGGTTTTCAATGCCAGCACATGTGCGAAAAAAAGTTCTGCAACACCAGCTCAAGTGTGGAAAGTGGTTTTAAACACCAGCACAAGTGCGGAAAATGGTTTTGCAACACTAAAACAAGTGCAAAAAGTGGTTTTGCAACACCAACACAAGTGAGACAAATGGTTTTGCAACACTAACACAAGTGCATAAAGTGGTTTTAAGCACTAACAGGAGCGCAAAAAGTGGTTTTCAACACGAGCAGATGTGCAAAAAGTGATTTTCAACGCCAGCACAAGTGCAGAAAGTGGTTTTGCAATACAAGCACATGTGTGAAAAGTGGTTTTCAATGCCAGCACAAGTGTGGAAAGTGGTTTTGCAACACTAACACAAGTGCAAAAAGTGGTTTTCAATTCCAGCACAAGTGAAAAACGTGGTTCTGCAACAGAAGCTCTAGTCTGGAAAATGGTTTTCAATGCCAGCACAAGTGTGGAAAGTGGTTTTGCAACACTAACACAAGTGCAAAAAGTGGTTTTCAATGCCAGCACAAGTGCGAAAAGTGGTTTTGCAACAGCAACACAAGTGAGACAAATGGTTTTGCAACACTAACACAAGTGCAAAAAGTGGTTTTCAATGCCAGTACAAGTGACAAAAGTGGTTCTGCAACACAAGCTCTAGTCTGTAAAGTGGTTTTCAATGCCAGCACAAGTGCAAAAAGTGGTTTTGCAACAGCAACACAAGTGAGACAAGTGGTTTTCAATGCCAGCACAATTGTGGAAAGTGGTTTTGCAACACTAACACAAGTGCAAAAAGTGGTTTTCAATGCCAGCACAAGTGACAAAAGTGGTTTTGCAACACTAACACAAGTGCAAAAAGTGGTTTTCAATGCCAGCACAAGTGACAAAAGTGGTTCTGCAACACAAGCTCTAGTCTGGAAAGTGGTTTTCAATGCCAGCACAAGTGCAAAAAGTGGTTTTGCAACAGCAACACAAGTGAGACAAATGGTTTTGCAACACTAACACAAGTGCAAAAAGTGGTTTTAAACACCAACACAAGTGAGACAAATGGTTTTGCAACACTAGCACAAGTGCAAAAAGTAGTTTTCAACGCCAGCACACGTGCGAAAAGTGGTTCTGCAACACAAGCTCAAGTGGAGAACGTGGTTTTCAACATGAGCGCAAGTGTGAAAAGTGGTTTTGCAACACCAGCTCAAGTGCGGAGTTTTCCTCTGGTTTTCCTCAAGTGCGGACCTCAAAAACAAATGGTTTTGCAACACTAACACAAGTGCGAAAAGTGGTTTTAAGCACTAACAGGAGCGCGAAAAGTGGTTTTCAACACTAGCAGATGTGCAAAAAGTGGTTTTCAACGCCAGCACAAGTGCAGAAAGTGGTTTTGCAATACTAGCACATGTGTGAAAAGTGGTTTTCAATGCCAGCACATGTGTGAAAAGTCGTTCTGCAACACTAGCTCAAGTGTGGAAAGTGGTTTTAAACACCAGCACAAGTGCGGAAAATGGTTTTGCAACACTAAAACAAGTGCAAAAAGTGGTTTTGCAACACCAACACAAGTGAGACAAATGGTTTTGCAACACTAACAAGTACAGAAGGTGGTTTTAAGCACTAACAGGAGAGCGAAAAGTGGTTTTCAACACTAGCAGATGTGCAAAAAGTGGTTTTCAACGCCAGCAGACGTGCGAAAAGTGGTTCTGCAACACAAGCTAAAGTGGAGAACGTGGTTTCAACATGAGCGCAAGAGTGAAAAGTGGTTTTGCAACACCAGATCAAGTGCGGAGAGTGGTTTTCAACGCCAGCACAAGTGAGACAAATGGTTTTGCAACACTAACACAAGTGCGAAAAGTGGTTTTAAGCACTAACAGGAGCGCGAAAAGTGGTTTTCAACACTAGCAGATGTGCAAAAAGTGGTTTTCAACGCCAGCACATGTGCAGAAAGTGGTTTTGCAATAGTCGTACATGTGTGAAAAGTGGTTTTCAATGCCAGCACAAGTGTGGAAAGTGGTTTTGCAACACTAACACAAGTGCAAAAAGTGGTTTTCAATGCCAGCACAAGTGACAAAAGTGGTTCTGCAACACAAGCTCTAATCTGGAAAGTGGTTTTCAATGCCAGCACAAGTGCGAAAAGTGGTTTTGCAACAGCAACACAAGTGAGACAAATGGTTTTGCAACACTAACACAAGTGCAAAAAGTGGTTTTCAATGCCAGCACAAGTGACAAAAGTGGTTCTGCAACACAAGCTCTCGTAGGAAAAGTGGTTTTCAATGCCAGCACAAGTGCGAAAAGTGGTTTTGCAACAGCAACACAAGTGAGACAAATGGTTGTGCAACAATAACACAAGTGCAAAAAGTGGTTTTCAACGCCAGCACAAATGTGGAAAGTGGTTTTGCAACACTAACACAAGGGCAAACAGTGGTTTTCAATGCCAGCACAAGTGACAAAAGTGGTTCTGAAACACAAGCTCTAGTCTGGAAAGTGGTTTTCAATGCCAGCACAAGTGCGAAAAGGGCATTTTACAACAGCAACACAAAGTGAGACAAATGGATTTGCAACACTAACACAAGTGCAAAAAGTTGTTTTGAGCACGAACAGTAGTGCGAAAAGTGGTTTTCAACACTAGTAGATGTGCAAAAAGTGGTTTTCAAAGCCAGCACAAGTGCAGAAAGTGGTTTTGCAATACTAGCACATGTGTGAAAAGTGGTTTTCAATGCCAGCACAAGTGTGGAAAGTGGATTTGCAACACTAACACAAGTGCAAAATGTGGTTTTCAATGCCAGCACATGTGACAAAAGTGGTTCGCCAACACAAGCTCTTGTCTGGAAAGTGGTTTTCAATGCCAGCACAAGTGCGAAAAGTGGTTTTGCAACAGCATCACAAGTGAGACAAATGGTTTTGCAACAATAACGAAAGTGCAAAAAGTGGTTTTCAATGCCAGCACAAGTGCGAAAAGTGGTTCTGCAACACAAGCTCAAGTGTGGAAAGTGGTTTTCAATGCCAGCACAAGTGCGGAAAGTAGTTCTGCACCACTATCTCAAGTGAGGAAAGTGGTTTTAAACACCAGGACAACGGCCGAAAATTCGTTTTGCAACACTAACACAAGTGCAAAAAGTGGTTTGCAACACTAACACAAGTGCAAAAAGTGGTTTTGCAACACTAACACAAGTGCGAAAAGTCGTTTTGCAACACAAACACAAGTGTAAAAATGGTTTTGCAACACTAACATAAGTGTGAAAGTGGTTTTGCAACACGAGCACAAGTGCGACAAGAGGTTTTGCAACACTAACCCAATTGTGATTTGTGGTTTTCAACACTGGCGCAAGTGCGAAAAGTGGTATTGCAACACTAACACAAGTGTAAAATGTGGTTTTGCAACACTAACACAAATGCGAATTGTGGTTTTCAACAATAGCGCAAGTGCGATAAGAGGTTTTGCAACACGAACCCAATTGCGATTTGTGGTTTTCAACAATGGCGCAAGTGCAAAAAGTGGTTTTGCAACACTAACATAAGTGCAAAAAGTCGTTTTGCAACACTAACACAAGTGCGAAAGTGGTTTTGCAACACTAACACAAGTGCGATAAGTGGTTTTCAACACTAGCAAGTGTGCTGAAAGTGGTTTTCAACGGCAGCAGAAGTGTGGAAATTGGTTTTTGCAACACTAACACAAATGCGAATCATGGTTTACAACACCAGCACGAGTGCGGAAAGTGGTTTGCAACACCAACACAAGTGTGGAAAGTGGTTTTCAATGCCAGCACAAGTGTGGAAAGTGGTTTTGCAACACTAACACAAGTGCAAAAAGTGGTTTTCAATGCCAGCACAAGTGAGAAAAGTGGTTCTGCAACACAAGCTCTAGTCTGGAAAGTGGTTTTCAATGTCAGCACATGTGCGAAAAGTAGTTCTGCAACACTAGCTCAAGTGTGGAAAGTGGTTTTAAACACCAGCACAAGTGCGGAAAATGGTTTTGCAACACTAAAACAAGTGCAAAAAGTGGTTTTGCAACACCAACACAAGTGAGACAAATGGTTTTGCAACACTAACACAAGTGCAGAAAGTGGTTTTAAGCACTAACAGGAGCGCAAAAAGTGGTTTTCAACACGAGCAGATGTGCAAAAAGTGATTTTCAACGCCAGCACAAGTGCAGAAAGTGGTTTTGCAATACAAGCACATGTGTGAAAAGTGGTTTTCAATGCCAGCACAAGTGTGGAAAGTGGTTTTGCAACACTAACACAAGTGCAAAAAGTGGTTTTCAATTCCAGCACAAGTGAAAAACGTGGTTCTGCAACAGAAGCTCTAGTCTGGAAAGTGGTTTTCAATGCCAGCACAAGTGTGGAAAGTGGTTTTGCAACACTAACACAAGTGCAAAAAGTGGTTTTCAATGCCAGCACAAGTGACAAAAGTGGTTCTGCAACACAAGCTCTAGTCTGGAAAGTGGTTTTCAATGCCAGCACAAGTGCGAAAAGTGGTTTTGCAACAGCAACACAAGTGAGACAAATGGTTTTGCAACACTAACACAAGTGCAAAAAGTGGTTTTCAATGCCAGCACAAGTGCGGAAAGTAGTTCTGCAACACTAGCTCAAGTGTGGAAAGTTGTTTTAAACACCAGCACAAGTGCGGAAAATGGTTTTGCAACACTAACACAAGTGCAAAAAGTGGTTTTGCAACACCAACACAAGTGAGGCAAATGGTTTTGCAACACTAACACAAGTGCAAAAAGTGGTTTTCAACGCCAGCACACGTGCGAAAAGTGGTTCTGCAACACAAGCTCAAGTGGAGAACGTGGTTTTCAACATGAGCGCAAGTGTGAAAAGTGGTTTTGCAACACCAGCTCAAGTGCTGAGAGTGGATTTCAACGCCAGCAGAAGTGAGACAAATGATTTTGCAACACTAACACAAGTGCGAAAAGTGGTTTTAAGCACTAACAGGAGCGCGAAAAGTGGTTTTCAACACTAGCAGATGTGCAAAAAGTGGTTTTCAACGCCAGCACAAGTGCAGAAAGTGGTTTTGCAATACTAGCACATGTGTGAAAAGTGGTTTTCAATGCCAGCACAAGTGTGGAAAGTGGATTTGCAACACTAACACAAGTGCAAAAAGTGGTTTTCAATGCCAGCACATGTGACAAAAGTGGTTTTGCAACACAAGCTCTCGTCTGGAAAGTGGTTTTCAATGCCAGCACAAGTGCGAAAAGTGGTTTTGCAACAGCATCACAAGTGAGACAAATGGTTTTGCAACAATAACGAAAGTGCAAAAAGTGGTTTTCAATGCCAGCACAAGTGCGAAAAGTGGTTCTGCAACACAAGCTCAAGTGTGGAAAGTGGTTTTCAATGCCAGCACAAGTGCGGAAAGTAGTTCTGCACCACTATGTCAAGTGAGGAAAGTGGTTTTAAACACCAGGACAAGTGCCGAAAATTCGTTTTGCAACACGAACACGAGTTCAAAAAGTGGTTTTGCAACACTAACACAAGTGCAAAAAGTGGTTTTGCAACACTAACACAAGTGCGAAAAGTGGTTTTGCAACACAAACACAAGTGTAAAAGTGGTTTTGCAACACTAACATAAGTGTGAAAGTGGTTTTGCAACACTAACCCAATTGCGATTTGTGGTTTTCAACACTGGTGCAAGTGCGATAAGTGGTATTGCAACACTAACACAAGTGTAAAATGTGGTTTTGCAACACCAAGACAAATGCGAATTGTGGTTTTCAACAATAGCGCAAGTGCGATAAGAGGTTTTGCAACACTAACCCAATTGCGATTTGTGGTTTTCAACACTGGCGCAAGTGCAAAAAGTGGTTTTGCAACACAAACACAAGTGCGAAAAGTCGTTTTGCAACACTAACACAAGTGCAAATAGTCGTTTTGCAACACTAACACAATTGCGAAAGTGGTTTTGCAACACTAACACAAGTGCGATAAGTGGTTTTGCAACACTAACACAAGTGTGATAAGTGGTTTTCAACACTAGCAAGTGTCTGAAAGTGGTTTTCAACGGCAGCAGAAGTGTGGAAATTGGTTTTGCAACACTAACACAAATGCGAATAATGGTTTACAACACCAGCACGAGTGCGGAAAGTGGTTTGCAACACTAACACAAGTGTGGTAAGTGGTTTTCAAGGCCAGCACAAGTGTGGAAAGTCGTTTTGCAACACTAACACAAGTGCAAAAAGTGGTTTTCAATGCCAGCACAAGTGAGAAAAGTGGTTCTGCAACACAAGCTCTAGTCTGGAAAGTGGTTTCCAATGCCAGCACATGTGCGAAAAGTAGTTCTGCAACACTAGCTCAAGTGTGGAAAGTGGTTTTAAACACCAGCACAAGTGCGGAAAATGGTTTTGCAACACTAACATAAGTGCAGAAAGTGGTTTTAAGCACTAACAGGAGCGCAAAAAGTGGTTTTCAACACGAGCAGATGTGCAAAAAGTGATTTTCATTGCCAGCACAAGTGCAGAAAGTGGTTTTGCAATACTAGCACATGTGTGAAAAGTGGTTTTCAATGCCAGCACATGTGTGGAAAGTGGTTTTGCAACACTAACACAAGTGCAAAAAGTGGTTTTCAATGCCAGCACAAGTGCGAAAAGTGGTTTTGCAACAGCAACACAAGTGACACAAGTGGTTTTCAATGCCAGCAAAAGTGTGGAAAGTGGTTTTGCAACACTAACACAAGTGCAAAAAGTGGTTTTCAATACCAGCACAAGTGCGAAAAGTGGTTTTGCAACAGCAAAACAAGTGAGACAAGTGGTTTTCAATGCCAGCACAATTGTGGAAAGTGGTTTTGCAACACTAACACAAGTGCAAAAAGTGGTTTTCAATGCCAGCACAAGTGACAAAAGTGGTTTTGCAACACTAACACAAGTGCAAAAAGTGGTTTTCAATGCCAGCACAAGTGACAAAAGTGGTTCTGCAACACAAGCTCTCGTCTGGAAAGTGGTTTTCAATGCCAGCACAAGTGCGAAAAGTGGTTTTGCAACAGCAACACAAGTGAGACAAATGGTTTTGCAACACTAACACAAGTGCAAAAAGTGGTTTTAAACACCAACACAAGTGAGACAAATGGTTTTGCAACACTAACACAAGTGCAAAAAGTAGTTTTCAACGCCAGCACACGTGCGAAAAGTGGTTCTGCAACACAAGCTCAAGTGGAGAACGTGGTTTTCAACATGAGCGCAAGTGTGAAAAGTGGTTTTGCAACACCAGCTCAAGTGCGGAGTTTTCCTCTGGTTTTCCTCAAGTGCGGACCTCAAAAACAAATGGTTTTGCAACACTAACACAAGTGCGAAAAGTGGTTTTAAGCACTAACAGGAGCGCGAAAAGTGGTTTTCAACACTAGCAGATGTGCAAAAAGTGGTTTTCAACGCCAGCACAAGTGCAGAAAGTTACTTTGCAACACTAGCACATGTGTGAAAAGTGGTTTTCAATGCCAGCACATGTGCGAAAAGTGGTTTTGCAACAGCAACACAAGTGAGACAAATGGTTTTGCAACACTAACACAAGTGCAAAAAGTGGTTTTCAATGCCAGCACAAGTGACAAAAGTGGTTCAGCAACACAAGCTCTCGTATGAAAAGTGGTTTTCAATGCCAGCATAAGTGCGAAAAGTGGTTTTGCAACAGCAACACAAGTGAGACACAAGTGTGGTTGTGCAACAATAACACAGGTGCAAAAAGTGGTTTTCAACGCCA
The DNA here is from genome assembly GCF_964187855.1 of Myxine glutinosa. Lineage (NCBI taxonomy): Eukaryota > Metazoa > Chordata > Myxini > Myxiniformes > Myxinidae > Myxine > Myxine glutinosa. Next base: position 54,500,781 of record NC_136266.1, on the reverse strand, counting down.
GCACAAATGTGGAAAGTGGTTTTGCAACACTAACACAAGTGCAAACAGTGGTTTTCAATGCCAGCACAAGTGACAAAAGTGGTTCTGAAACACAGGCTCTAGTCTGGAAAGTGGTTTTCAATGCAGGCACAAGTGCGAAAAGGGCATTTTGCAACAGCAACACAAAGTGAGACAAATGGTTTTGCAACACTAACACAAGTGCAAAAAGTTGTTTTGAGCACGAACAGTAGCGCGAAAAGTGGTTTTCAACACTAGTAGATGTGCAAAATGTGGTTTTCAACGACAGCACAAGTGCAGAAAGTGGTTTTGCAATACTAGCACATGTGTGAAAAGTGGTTTTCAATGCCAGCACAAGTGTGGAAAGTGGTTTTGCAACACTAACACAAGTGTAAAAAGTGGTTTTCAATGCCAGCACATGTGACAAAAGTGGTTCGCCAACACAAGCTCTTGTCTGGAAAGTGGTTTTCAATGCCAGCACAAGTGCGAAAAGTGGTTTTGCAACAGCATCACAAGTGAGACAAATGGTTTTGCAACAATAACGAAAGTGCAAAAAGTGGTTTTCAATGCCAGCACAAGTGCGAAAAGTGGTTCTGCAACACAAGATCAAGTGTGGAAAGTGGTTTTCAATGCCAGCACAAGTGCGGAAAGTAGTTCTGCACCACTATCTCAAGTGAGGAAAGTGGTTTTAAACACCAGGACAAGTGCCGAAAATTCGTTTTGCAACACTAACACAAGTGCAAAAAGTGGTTTTGCAACACTAACACAAGTGCGAAAAGTGGTTTTGCAACACAAACACAAGTGTAAAAATGGTTTTGCAACACTAACATAAGTGTGAAAGTGGTTTTGCAACACGAGCACAAGTGCGATAAGAGGTTTTGCAACACTAACCCAATTGTGATTTGTGGTTTTCAACACTGGCGCAAGTGCGAAAAGTGGTATTGCAACACTAACACAAGTGTAAAATGTGGTTTTGCAACACTAAGACAAATGCGAATTGTGGTTTTCAACAATAGCGCAAGTGCGATAAGAGGTTTTGCAACACTAACCCAATTGCGATTTGTGGTTTTCAACAATGGCGCAAGTGCAAAAAGTGGTTTTGCAACACTAACACAGGTGCAAAAAGTCGTTTTGCAACACTAACACATGTGCGAAAATGGTTTTGCAACACTAACACAAGTGCGATAAGTGGTTTTGCAACACTAACACAAGTGTGATAAGTGGTTTTCAACACTAGCAAGTGTGCTGAAAGTGGTTTTCAACGGCAGCAGAAGTGTGGAAATTGGTTTTTGCAACACTAACACAAATGCGAATCATGGTTTACAACACCAGCACGAGTGCGGAAAGTGGTTTGCAACACCAACACAAGTGTGGAAAGTGGTTTTCAATGCCAGCACAAGTGTGGAAAGTGGTTTTGCAACACTAACACAAGTGCAAAAAGTGGTTTTCAATACGAGCACAAGTGAGAAAAGTGGTTCTGCAACACAAGCTCTGGTCTGGAAAGTGGTTTTCAATGCCAGCACATGTGCGAAAAAAAGTTCTGCAACACCAGCTCAAGTGTGGAAAGTGGTTTTAAACACCAGCACAAGTGCGGAAAATGGTTTTGCAACACTAAAACAAGTGCAAAAAGTGGTTTTGCAACACCAACACAAGTGAGACAAATGGTTTTGCAACACTAACACAAGTGCATAAAGTGGTTTTAAGCACTAACAGGAGCGCAAAAAGTGGTTTTCAACACGAGCAGATGTGCAAAAAGTGATTTTCAACGCCAGCACAAGTGCAGAAAGTGGTTTTGCAATACAAGCACATGTGTGAAAAGTGGTTTTCAATGCCAGCACAAGTGTGGAAAGTGGTTTTGCAACACTAACACAAGTGCAAAAAGTGGTTTTCAATTCCAGCACAAGTGAAAAACGTGGTTCTGCAACAGAAGCTCTAGTCTGGAAAATGGTTTTCAATGCCAGCACAAGTGTGGAAAGTGGTTTTGCAACACTAACACAAGTGCAAAAAGTGGTTTTCAATGCCAGCACAAGTGCGAAAAGTGGTTTTGCAACAGCAACACAAGTGAGACAAATGGTTTTGCAACACTAACACAAGTGCAAAAAGTGGTTTTCAATGCCAGTACAAGTGACAAAAGTGGTTCTGCAACACAAGCTCTAGTCTGTAAAGTGGTTTTCAATGCCAGCACAAGTGCAAAAAGTGGTTTTGCAACAGCAACACAAGTGAGACAAGTGGTTTTCAATGCCAGCACAATTGTGGAAAGTGGTTTTGCAACACTAACACAAGTGCAAAAAGTGGTTTTCAATGCCAGCACAAGTGACAAAAGTGGTTTTGCAACACTAACACAAGTGCAAAAAGTGGTTTTCAATGCCAGCACAAGTGACAAAAGTGGTTCTGCAACACAAGCTCTAGTCTGGAAAGTGGTTTTCAATGCCAGCACAAGTGCAAAAAGTGGTTTTGCAACAGCAACACAAGTGAGACAAATGGTTTTGCAACACTAACACAAGTGCAAAAAGTGGTTTTAAACACCAACACAAGTGAGACAAATGGTTTTGCAACACTAGCACAAGTGCAAAAAGTAGTTTTCAACGCCAGCACACGTGCGAAAAGTGGTTCTGCAACACAAGCTCAAGTGGAGAACGTGGTTTTCAACATGAGCGCAAGTGTGAAAAGTGGTTTTGCAACACCAGCTCAAGTGCGGAGTTTTCCTCTGGTTTTCCTCAAGTGCGGACCTCAAAAACAAATGGTTTTGCAACACTAACACAAGTGCGAAAAGTGGTTTTAAGCACTAACAGGAGCGCGAAAAGTGGTTTTTAACACTAGCAGATGTGCAAAAAGTGGTTTTCAACGCCAGCACAAGTGCAGAAAGTGGTTTTGCAATACTAGCACATGTGTGAAAAGTGGTTTTCAATGCCAGCACATGTGTGAAAAGTCGTTCTGCAACACTAGCTCAAGTGTGGAAAGTGGTTTTAAACACCAGCACAAGTGCGGAAAATGGTTTTGCAACACTAAAACAAGTGCAAAAAGTGGTTTTGCAACACCAACACAAGTGAGACAAATGGTTTTTCAACACTAACAAGTACAGAAGGTGGTTTTAAGCACTAACAGGAGAGCGAAAAGTGGTTTTCAACACTAGCAGATGTGCAAAAAGTGGTTTTCAACGCCAGCAGACGTGCGAAAAGTGGTTCTGCAACACAAGCTAAAGTGGAGAACGTGGTTTCAACATGAGCGCAAGAGTGAAAAGTGGTTTTGCAACACCAGATCAAGTGCGGAGAGTGGTTTTCAACGCCAGCACAAGTGAGACAAATGGTTTTGCAACACTAACACAAGTGCGAAAAGTGGTTTTAAGCACTAACAGGAGCGCGAAAAGTGGTTTTCAACACTAGCAGATGTGCAAAAAGTGGTTTTCAACGCCAGCACATGTGCAGAAAGTGGTTTTGCAATAGTCGTACATGTGTGAAAAGTGGTTTTCAATGCCAGCACAAGTGTGGAAAGTGGTTTTGCAACACTAACACAAGTGCAAAAAGTGGTTTTCAATGCCAGCACAAGTGACAAAAGTGGTTCTGCAACACAAGCTCTAATCTGGAAAGTGGTTTTCAATGCCAGCACAAGTGCGAAAAGTGGTTTTGCAACAGCAACACAAGTGAGACAAATGGTTTTGCAACACTAACACAAGTGCAAAAAGTGGTTTTCAATGCCAGCACAAGTGACAAAAGTGGTTCTGCAACACAAGCTCTCGTAGGAAAAGTGGTTTTCAATGCCAGCACAAGTGCGAAAAGTGGTTTTGCAACAGCAACACAAGTGAGACAAATGGTTGTGCAACAATAACACAAGTGCAAAAAGTGGTTTTCAACGCCAGCACAAATGTGGAAAGTGGTTTTGCAACACTAACACAAGGGCAAACAGTGGTTTTCAATGCCAGCACAAGTGACAAAAGTGGTTCTGAAACACAAGCTCTAGTCTGGAAAGTGGTTTTCAATGCCAGCACAAGTGCGAAAAGGGCATTTTACAACAGCAACACAAAGTGAGACAAATGGATTTGCAACACTAACACAAGTGCAAAAAGTTGTTTTGAGCACGAACAGTAGTGCGAAAAGTGGTTTTCAACACTAGTAGATGTGCAAAAAGTGGTTTTCAAAGCCAGCACAAGTGCAGAAAGTGGTTTTGCAATACTAGCACATGTGTGAAAAGTGGTTTTCAATGCCAGCACAAGTGTGGAAAGTGGATTTGCAACACTAACACAAGTGCAAAATGTGGTTTTCAATGCCAGCACATGTGACAAAAGTGGTTCGCCAACACAAGCTCTTGTCTGGAAAGTGGTTTTCAATGCCAGCACAAGTGCGAAAAGTGGTTTTGCAACAGCATCACAAGTGAGACAAATGGTTTTGCAACAATAACGAAAGTGCAAAAAGTGGTTTTCAATGCCAGCACAAGTGCGAAAAGTGGTTCTGCAACACTAGCTCAAGTGTGGAAAGTGGTTTTAAACACCAGCACAAGTGAGACAAATGGTTTTGCAACACTAAAACAAGTGCAAAAAGTGGTTTTGCAACACCAACACAAGTGAGACAAATGGTTTTGCAACACTAACCCAATTGTGATTTGTGGTTTTCAACACTGGCGCAAGTGCGAAAAGTGGTATTGCAACACTAACACAAGTGTAAAATGTGGTTTTGCAACACTAAGACAAATGCGAATTGTGGTTTTCAACAATAGCGCAAGTGCGATAAGAGGTTTTGCAAAACGAACGCAATTGCGATTTGTGGTTTTCAACAATGGCGCAAGTGCAAAAAGTGGTTTTGCAACACTAACATAAGTGCAAAAAGTCGTTTTGCAACACTAACACAAGTGCGAAAGTGGTTTTGCAACACTAACACAAGTGCGATAAGTGGTTTTCAACACTAGCAAGTGTGCTGAAAGTGGTTTTCAACGGCAGCAGAAGTGTGGAAATTGGTTTTTGCAACACTAACACAAATGCGAATCATGGTTTACAACACCAGCACGCGTGCGGAAAGTGGTTTGCAACACCAACACAAGTGTGGAAAGTGGTTTTCAATGCCAGCACAAGTGTGGAAAGTGGTTTTGCAACACTAACACAAGTGCAAAAAGTGGTTTTCAATGCCAGCACAAGTGAGAAAAGTGGTTCTGCAACACAAGCTCTAGTCTGGAAAGTGGTTTTCAATGCCAGCACATGTGCGAAAAGTAGTTCTGCAACACTAGCTCAAGTGTGGAAAGTGGTTTTAAACACCAGCACAAGTGAGACAAATGGTTTTGCAACACTAAAACAAGTGCAAAAAGTGGTTTTGCAACACCAACACAAGTGAGACAAATGGTTTTGCAACACTAACACAAGTGCAGAAAGTGGTTTTAAGCACTAACAGGAGCGCAAAAAGTGGTTTTCAACACGAGCAGATGTGCAAAAAGTGGTTTTCAATGCCAGCACAAGTGCGAAAAGTGGTTTTGCAACAGCATCACAAGTGAGACAAATGGTTTTGCAACAATAACGAAAGTGCAAAAAGTGGTTTTCAATGCCAGCACAAGTGCGAAAAGGGGTTCTGCAACACAAGCTCAAGTGTGGAAAGTGGTTTTCAATGCCAGCACAAGTGCGGAAAGTAGTTCTGCACCACTATGTCAAGTGAGGAAAGTGGTTTTAAACACCAGGACAAGTGCCGAAAATTCGTTTTGCAACACGAACACAAGTTCAAAAAGTGGTTTTGCAACACTAACACAAGTGCAAAAAGTGGTTTTGCAACACTAACACAAGTGCGAAAAGTGGTTTTGCAACACAAACACAAGTGTAAAAGTGGTTTTGCAACACTAACATAAGTGTGAAAGTGGTTTTGCAACACTAACCCAATTGCGATTTGTGGTTTTCAACACTGGTGCAAGTGCGATAAGTGGTATTGCAACACTAACACAAGTGTAAAATGTGGTTTTGCAACACCAAGACAAACGCGAATTGTGGTTTTCAACAATAGCGCAAGTGCGATAAGAGGTTTTGCAACACTAACCCAATTGCGATTTGTGGTTTTCAACACTGGCGCAAGTGCAAAAAGTGGTTTTGCAACACTAACACAAGTGCGAAAAGTCGTTTTGCAACACTAACACAAGTGCAAAAAGTCGTTTTGCAACACTAACACAAGTGCGAAAGTGGTTTTGCAACACTAACACAAGTGCGATAAGTGGTTTTGCAACACTAACACAAGTGTGATAAGTGGTTTTCAACACTAGCAAGTGTCTGAAAGTGGTTTTCAACGGCAGCAGAAGTGTGGAAATTGGTTTTGCAACACTAACACAAATGCGAATAATGGTTTACAACACCAGCACGAGTGCGGAAAGTGGTTTGCAACACTAACACAAGTGTGGAAAGTGGTTTTCAATGCCAGCACAAGTGAGAAAAGTGGTTCTGCAACACAAGCTCTAGTCTGGAAAGTGGTTTCCAATGCCAGCACATGTGCGAAAAGTAGTTCTGCAACACTAGATCAAGTGTGAAAAGTGGTTTTAAACACCAGCACAAGTGCGGAAAATGGTTCTGCAACACTAACATAAGTGCAGAAAGTGGTTTTAAGCACTAACAGGAGCGCAAAAAGTGGTTTTCAACACGAGCAGATGTGCAAAAAGTGATTTTCAATGCCAGCACAAGTGCAGAAAGTGGTTTTGCAATACTAGCACATGTGTGAAAAGTGGTTTTCAATGCCAGCACATGTGTGGAAAGTGGTTTTGCAACACTAACACAAGTGCAAAAAGTGGTTTTCAATGCCAGCACAAGTGCGAAAAGTGGTTTTGCAACAGCAACACAAGTGACACAAGTGGTTTTCAATGCCAGCAAAAGTGTGGAAAGTGGTTTTGCAACACTAACACAAGTGCAAAAAGTGGTTTTCAATACCAGCACAAGTGCGAAAAGTGGTTTTGCAACAGCAAAACAAGTGAGACAAGTGGTTTTCAATGCCAGCACAATTGTGGAAAGTGGTTTTGCAACACTAACACAAGTGCAAAAAGTGGTTTTCAATGCCAGCACAAGTGACAAAAGTGGTTTTGCAACACTAACACAAGTGCAAAAAGTGGTTTTCAATGCCAGCACAAGTGACAAAAGTGGTTCTGCAACACAAGCTCTAGTCTGGAAAGTGGTTTTCAATGCCAGCACAAGTGCGAAAAGTGGTTTTGCAACAGCAACACAAGTGAGACAAATGGTTTTGCAACACTAACACAAGTGCAAAAAGTGGTTTTAAACACCAACACAAGTGAGACAAATGGTTTTGCAACACTAACACAAGTGCAAAAAGTAGTTTTCAACGCCAGCACACGTGCGAAAAGTGGTTCTGCAACACAAGCTCAAGTGGAGAACGTGGTTTTCAACATGAGCGCAAGTGTGAAAAGTGGTTTTGCAACACCAGCTCAAGTGCGGAGTTTTCCTCTGGTTTTCCTCAAGTGCGGACCTCAAAAACAAATGGTTTTGCAACACTAACACAAGTGCGAAAAGTGGTTTTAAGCACTAACAGGAGCGCGAAAAGTGGTTTTCAACACTAGCAGATGTGCAAAAAGTGGTTTTGCAACACTAACACAAGTGCGAAAAGTGGTTTTGCAACACAAACACAAGTGTAAAAATGGTTTTGCAACACTAACATAAGTGTGAAAGTGGTTTTGCAACACGAGCACAAGTGCGATAAGAGGTTTTGCAACACTAACCCAATTGTGATTTGTGGTTTTCAACACTGGCGCAAGTGCGAAAAGTGGTATTGCAACACTAACACAAGTGTAAAATGTGGTTTTGCAACACTAAGACAAATGCGAATTGTGGTTTTCAACAATAGCGCAAGTGCGATAAGAGGTTTTGCAACACTAACCCAATTGCCATTTGTGGTTTTCAACAATGGCGCAAGTGCAAAAAGTGGTTTTGCAACACTAACACAGGTGCAAAAAGTCGTTTTGCAACACTAACACAAGTGCGAAAATGGTTGTGCAACAATAACACAAGTGCAAAAAGTGGTTTTCAACGCCAGCACAAATGTGGAAAGTGGTTTTGCAACACTAACACAAGGGCAAACAGTGGTTTTCAATGCCAGCACAAGTGACAAAAGTGGTTCTGAAACACAAGCTCTAGTCTGGAAAGTGGTTTTCAATGCCAGCACAAGTGCGAAAAGGGCATTTTACAACAGCAACACAAAGTGAGACAAATGGATTTGCAACACTAACACAAGTGCAAAAAGTTGTTTTGAGCACGAACAGTAGTGCGAAAAGTGGTTTTCAACACTAGTAGATGTGCAAAAAGTGGTTTTCAAAGCCAGCACAAGTGCAGAAAGTGGTTTTGCAATACTAGCACATGTGTGAAAAGTGGTTTTCAATGCCAGCACAAGTGTGGAAAGTGGATTTGCAACACTAACACAAGTGCAAAATGTGGTTTTCAATGCCAGCACATGTGACAAAAGTGGTTCGCCAACACAAGCTCTTGTCTGGAAAGTGGTTTTCAATGCCAGCACAAGTGCGAAAAGTGGTTTTGCAACAGCATCACAAGTGAGACAAATGGTTTTGCAACAATAACGAAAGTGCAAAAAGTGGTTTTCAATGCCAGCACAAGTGCGAAAAGTGGTTCTGCAACACAAGCTCAAGTGTGGAAAGTGGTTTTCAATGCCAGCACAAGTGCGGAAAGTAGTTCTGCACCACTATCTCAAGTGAGGAAAGTGGTTTTAAACACCAGGACAACGGCCGAAAATTCGTTTTGCAACACTAACACAAGTGCAAAAAGTGGTTTGCAACACTAACACAAGTGCAAAAAGTGGTTTTGCAACACTAACACAAGTGCGAAAAGTCGTTTTGCAACACAAACACAAGTGTAAAAATGGTTTTGCAACACTAACATAAGTGTGAAAGTGGTTTTGCAACACGAGCACAAGTGCGACAAGAGGTTTTGCAACACTAACCCAATTGTGATTTGTGGTTTTCAACACTGGCGCAAGTGCGAAAAGTGGTATTGCAACACTAACACAAGTGTAAAATGTGGTTTTGCAACACTAACACAAATGCGAATTGTGGTTTTCAACAATAGCGCAAGTGCGATAAGAGGTTTTGCAACACGAACCCAATTGCGATTTGTGGTTTTCAACAATGGCGCAAGTGCAAAAAGTGGTTTTGCAACACTAACATAAGTGCAAAAAGTCGTTTTGCAACACTAACACAAGTGCGAAAGTGGTTTTGCAACACTAACACAAGTGCGATAAGTGGTTTTCAACACTAGCAAGTGTGCTGAAAGTGGTTTTCAACGGCAGCAGAAGTGTGGAAATTGGTTTTTGCAACACTAACACAAATGCGAATCATGGTTTACAACACCAGCACGAGTGCGGAAAGTGGTTTGCAACACCAACACAAGTGTGGAAAGTGGTTTTCAATGCCAGCACAAGTGTGGAAAGTGGTTTTGCAACACTAACACAAGTGCAAAAAGTGGTTTTCAATGCCAGCACAAGTGAGAAAAGTGGTTCTGCAACACAAGCTCTAGTCTGGAAAGTGGTTTTCAATGTCAGCACATGTGCGAAAAGTAGTTCTGCAACACTAGCTCAAGTGTGGAAAGTGGTTTTAAACACCAGCACAAGTGCGGAAAATGGTTTTGCAACACTAAAACAAGTGCAAAAAGTGGTTTTGCAACACCAACACAAGTGAGACAAATGGTTTTGCAACACTAACACAAGTGCAGAAAGTGGTTTTAAGCACTAACAGGAGCGCAAAAAGTGGTTTTCAACACGAGCAGATGTGCAAAAAGTGATTTTCAACGCCAGCACAAGTGCAGAAAGTGGTTTTGCAATACAAGCACATGTGTGAAAAGTGGTTTTCAATGCCAGCACAAGTGTGGAAAGTGGTTTTGCAACACTAACACAAGTGCAAAAAGTGGTTTTCAATTCCAGCACAAGTGAAAAACGTGGTTCTGCAACAGAAGCTCTAGTCTGGAAAGTGGTTTTCAATGCCAGCACAAGTGTGGAAAGTGGTTTTGCAACACTAACACAAGTGCAAAAAGTGGTTTTCAATGCCAGCACAAGTGACAAAAGTGGTTCTGCAACACAAGCTCTAGTCTGGAAAGTGGTTTTCAATGCCAGCACAAGTGCGAAAAGTGGTTTTGCAACAGCAACACAAGTGAGACAAATGGTTTTGCAACACTAACACAAGTGCAAAAAGTGGTTTTCAATGCCAGCACAAGTGCGGAAAGTAGTTCTGCAACACTAGCTCAAGTGTGGAAAGTTGTTTTAAACACCAGCACAAGTGCGGAAAATGGTTTTGCAACACTAACACAAGTGCAAAAAGTGGTTTTGCAACACCAACACAAGTGAGGCAAATGGTTTTGCAACACTAACACAAGTGCAAAAAGTGGTTTTCAACGCCAGCACACGTGCGAAAAGTGGTTCTGCAACACAAGCTCAAGTGGAGAACGTGGTTTTCAACATGAGCGCAAGTGTGAAAAGTGGTTTTGCAACACCAGCTCAAGTGCTGAGAGTGGATTTCAACGCCAGCAGAAGTGAGACAAATGATTTTGCAACACTAACACAAGTGCGAAAAGTGGTTTTAAGCACTAACAGGAGCGCGAAAAGTGGTTTTCAACACTAGCAGATGTGCAAAAAGTGGTTTTCAACGCCAGCACAAGTGCAGAAAGTGGTTTTGCAATACTAGCACATGTGTGAAAAGTGGTTTTCAATGCCAGCACAAGTGTGGAAAGTGGATTTGCAACACTAACACAAGTGCAAAAAGTGGTTTTCAATGCCAGCACATGTGACAAAAGTGGTTTTGCAACACAAGCTCTCGTCTGGAAAGTGGTTTTCAATGCCAGCACAAGTGCGAAAAGTGGTTTTGCAACAGCATCACAAGTGAGACAAATGGTTTTGCAACAATAACGAAAGTGCAAAAAGTGGTTTTCAATGCCAGCACAAGTGCGAAAAGTGGTTCTGCAACACAAGCTCAAGTGTGGAAAGTGGTTTTCAATGCCAGCACAAGTGCGGAAAGTAGTTCTGCACCACTATGTCAAGTGAGGAAAGTGGTTTTAAACACCAGGACAAGTGCCGAAAATTCGTTTTGCAACACGAACACGAGTTCAAAAAGTGGTTTTGCAACACTAACACAAGTGCAAAAAGTGGTTTTGCAACACTAACACAAGTGCGAAAAGTGGTTTTGCAACACAAACACAAGTGTAAAAGTGGTTTTGCAACACTAACATAAGTGTGAAAGTGGTTTTGCAACACTAACCCAATTGCGATTTGTGGTTTTCAACACTGGTGCAAGTGCGATAAGTGGTATTGCAACACTAACACAAGTGTAAAATGTGGTTTTGCAACACCAAGACAAATGCGAATTGTGGTTTTCAACAATAGCGCAAGTGCGATAAGAGGTTTTGCAACACTAACCCAATTGCGATTTGTGGTTTTCAACACTGGCGCAAGTGCAAAAAGTGGTTTTGCAACACAAACACAAGTGCGAAAAGTCGTTTTGCAACACTAACACAAGTGCAAATAGTCGTTTTGCAACACTAACACAATTGCGAAAGTGGTTTTGCAACACTAACACAAGTGCGATAAGTGGTTTTGCAACACTAACACAAGTGTGATAAGTGGTTTTCAACACTAGCAAGTGTCTGAAAGTGGTTTTCAACGGCAGCAGAAGTGTGGAAATTGGTTTTGCAACACTAACACAAATGCGAATAATGGTTTACAACACCAGCACGAGTGCGGAAAGTGGTTTGCAACACTAACACAAGTGTGGTAAGTGGTTTTCAAGGCCAGCACAAGTGTGGAAAGTCGTTTTGCAACACTAACACAAGTGCAAAAAGTGGTTTTCAATGCCAGCACAAGTGAGAAAAGTGGTTCTGCAACACAAGCTCTAGTCTGGAAAGTGGTTTCCAATGCCAGCACATGTGCGAAAAGTAGTTCTGCAACACTAGCTCAAGTGTGGAAAGTGGTTTTAAACACCAGCACAAGTGCGGAAAATGGTTTTGCAACACTAACATAAGTGCAGAAAGTGGTTTTAAGCACTAACAGGAGCGCAAAAAGTGGTTTTCAACACGAGCAGATGTGCAAAAAGTGATTTTCATTGCCAGCACAAGTGCAGAAAGTGGTTTTGCAATACTAGCACATGTGTGAAAAGTGGTTTTCAATGCCAGCACATGTGTGGAAAGTGGTTTTGCAACACTAACACAAGTGCAAAAAGTGGTTTTCAATGCCAGCACAAGTGCGAAAAGTGGTTTTGCAACAGCAACACAAGTGACACAAGTGGTTTTCAATGCCAGCAAAAGTGTGGAAAGTGGTTTTGCAACACTAACACAAGTGCAAAAAGTGGTTTTCAATACCAGCACAAGTGCGAAAAGTGGTTTTGCAACAGCAAAACAAGTGAGACAAGTGGTTTTCAATGCCAGCACAATTGTGGAAAGTGGTTTTGCAACACTAACACAAGTGCAAAAAGTGGTTTTCAATGCCAGCACAAGTGACAAAAGTGGTTTTGCAACACTAACACAAGTGCAAAAAGTGGTTTTCAATGCCAGCACAAGTGACAAAAGTGGTTCTGCAACACAAGCTCTCGTCTGGAAAGTGGTTTTCAATGCCAGCACAAGTGCGAAAAGTGGTTTTGCAACAGCAACACAAGTGAGACAAATGGTTTTGCAACACTAACACAAGTGCAAAAAGTGGTTTTAAACACCAACACAAGTGAGACAAATGGTTTTGCAACACTAACACAAGTGCAAAAAGTAGTTTTCAACGCCAGCACACGTGCGAAAAGTGGTTCTGCAACACAAGCTCAAGTGGAGAACGTGGTTTTCAACATGAGCGCAAGTGTGAAAAGTGGTTTTGCAACACCAGCTCAAGTGCGGAGTTTTCCTCTGGTTTTCCTCAAGTGCGGACCTCAAAAACAAATGGTTTTGCAACACTAACACAAGTGCGAAAAGTGGTTTTAAGCACTAACAGGAGCGCGAAAAGTGGTTTTCAACACTAGCAGATGTGCAAAAAGTGGTTTTCAACGCCAGCACAAGTGCAGAAAGTTACTTTGCAACACTAGCACATGTGTGAAAAGTGGTTTTCAATGCCAGCACATGTGCGAAAAGTGGTTTTGCAACAGCAACACAAGTGAGACAAATGGTTTTGCAACACTAACACAAGTGCAAAAAGTGGTTTTCAATGCCAGCACAAGTGACAAAAGTGGTTCAGCAACACAAGCTCTCGTATGAAAAGTGGTTTTCAATGCCAGCATAAGTGCGAAAAGTGGTTTTGCAACAGCAACACAAGTGAGACACAAGTGTGGTTGTGCAACAATAACACAGGTGCAAAAAGTGGTTTTCAACGCCAGCACAAATGTGGAAAGTGGTTTTGCAACACTAACACAAGTGCAAACAGTGGTTTTCAATGCCAGCACAAGTGACAAAAGTGGTTCTGAAACACAGGCTCTAGTCTGGAAAGTGGTTTTCAATGCAGGCACAAGTGCGAAAAGGGCATTTTGCAACAGCAACACAAAGTGAGACAAATGGTTTTGCAACACTAACACAAGTGCAAAAAGTTGTTTTGAGCACGAACAGTAGCGCGAAAAGTGGTTTTCAACACTAGTAGATGTGCAAAATGTGGTTTTCAACGACAGCACAAGTGCAGAAAGTGGTTTTGCAATACTAGCACATGTGTGAAAAGTGGTTTTCAATGCCAGCACAAGTGTGGAAAGTGGTTTTGCAACACTAACACAAGTGTAAAAAGTGGTTTTCAATGCCAGCACATGTGACAAAAGTGGTTCGCCAACACAAGCTCTTGTCTGGAAAGTGGTTTTCAATGCCAGCACAAGTGCGAAAAGTGGTTTTGCAACAGCATCACAAGTGAGACAAATGGTTTTGCAACAATAACGAAAGTGCAAAAAGTGGTTTTCAATGCCAGCACAAGTGCGAAAAGTGGTTCTGCAACACAAGATCAAGTGTGGAAAGTGGTTTTCAATGCCAGCACAAGTGCGGAAAGTAGTTCTGCACCACTATCTCAAGTGAGGAAAGTGGTTTTAAACACCAGGACAAGTGCCGAAAATTCGTTTTGCAACACTAACACAAGTGCAAAAAGTGGTTTTGCAACACTAACACAAGTGCGAAAAGTGGTTTTGCAACACAAACACAAGTGTAAAAATGGTTTTGCAACACTAACATAAGTGTGAAAGTGGTTTTGCAACACGAGCACAAGTGCGATAAGAGGTTTTGCAACACTAACCCAATTGTGATTTGTGGTTTTCAACACTGGCGCAAGTGCGAAAAGTGGTATTGCAACACTAACACAAGTGTAAAATGTGGTTTTGCAACACTAAGACAAATGCGAATTGTGGTTTTCAACAATAGCGCAAGTGCGATAAGAGGTTTTGCAACACTAACCCAATTGCGATTTGTGGTTTTCAACAATGGCGCAAGTGCAAAAAGTGGTTTTGCAACACTAACACAGGTGCAAAAAGTCGTTTTGCAACACTAACACATGTGCGAAAATGGTTTTGCAACACTAACACAAGTGCGATAAGTGGTTTTGCAACACTAACACAAGTGTGATAAGTGGTTTTCAACACTAGCAAGTGTGCTGAAAGTGGTTTTCAACGGCAGCAGAAGTGTGGAAATTGGTTTTTGCAACACTAACACAAATGCGAATCATGGTTTACAACACCAGCACGAGTGCGGAAAGTGGTTTGCAACACCAACACAAGTGTGGAAAGTGGTTTTCAATGCCAGCACAAGTGTGGAAAGTGGTTTTGCAACACTAACACAAGTGCAAAAAGTGGTTTTCAATACGAGCACAAGTGAGAAAAGTGGTTCTGCAACACAAGCTCTGGTCTGGAAAGTGGTTTTCAATGCCAGCACATGTGCGAAAAAAAGTTCTGCAACACCAGCTCAAGTGTGGAAAGTGGTTTTAAACACCAGCACAAGTGCGGAAAATGGTTTTGCAACACTAAAACAAGTGCAAAAAGTGGTTTTGCAACACCAACACAAGTGAGACAAATGGTTTTGCAACACTAACACAAGTGCATAAAGTGGTTTTAAGCACTAACAGGAGCGCAAAAAGTGGTTTTCAACACGAGCAGATGTGCAAAAAGTGATTTTCAACGCCAGCACAAGTGCAGAAAGTGGTTTTGCAATACAAGCACATGTGTGAAAAGTGGTTTTCAATGCCAGCACAAGTGTGGAAAGTGGTTTTGCAACACTAACACAAGTGCAAAAAGTGGTTTTCAATTCCAGCACAAGTGAAAAACGTGGTTCTGCAACAGAAGCTCTAGTCTGGAAAATGGTTTTCAATGCCAGCACAAGTGTGGAAAGTGGTTTTGCAACACTAACACAAGTGCAAAAAGTGGTTTTCAATGCCAGCACAAGTGCGAAAAGTGGTTTTGCAACAGCAACACAAGTGAGACAAATGGTTTTGCAACACTAACACAAGTGCAAAAAGTGGTTTTCAATGCCAGTACAAGTGACAAAAGTGGTTCTGCAACACAAGCTCTAGTCTGTAAAGTGGTTTTCAATGCCAGCACAAGTGCAAAAAGTGGTTTTGCAACAGCAACACAAGTGAGACAAGTGGTTTTCAATGCCAGCACAATTGTGGAAAGTGGTTTTGCAACACTAACACAAGTGCAAAAAGTGGTTTTCAATGCCAGCACAAGTGACAAAAGTGGTTTTGCAACACTAACACAAGTGCAAAAAGTGGTTTTCAATGCCAGCACAAGTGACAAAAGTGGTTCTGCAACACAAGCTCTAGTCTGGAAAGTGGTTTTCAATGCCAGCACAAGTGCAAAAAGTGGTTTTGCAACAGCAACACAAGTGAGACAAATGGTTTTGCAACACTAACACAAGTGCAAAAAGTGGTTTTAAACACCAACACAAGTGAGACAAATGGTTTTGCAACACTAGCACAAGTGCAAAAAGTAGTTTTCAACGCCAGCACACGTGCGAAAAGTGGTTCTGCAACACAAGCTCAAGTGGAGAACGTGGTTTTCAACATGAGCGCAAGTGTGAAAAGTGGTTTTGCAACACCAGCTCAAGTGCGGAGTTTTCCTCTGGTTTTCCTCAAGTGCGGACCTCAAAAACAAATGGTTTTGCAACACTAACACAAGTGCGAAAAGTGGTTTTAAGCACTAACAGGAGCGCGAAAAGTGGTTTTTAACACTAGCAGATGTGCAAAAAGTGGTTTTCAACGCCAGCACAAGTGCAGAAAGTGGTTTTGCAATACTAGCACATGTGTGAAAAGTGGTTTTCAATGCCAGCACATGTGTGAAAAGTCGTTCTGCAACACTAGCTCAAGTGTGGAAAGTGGTTTTAAACACCAGCACAAGTGCGGAAAATGGTTTTGCAACACTAAAACAAGTGCAAAAAGTGGTTTTGCAACACCAACACAAGTGAGACAAATGGTTTTTCAACACTAACAAGTACAGAAGGTGGTTTTAAGCACTAACAGGAGAGCGAAAAGTGGTTTTCAACACTAGCAGATGTGCAAAAAGTGGTTTTCAACGCCAGCAGACGTGCGAAAAGTGGTTCTGCAACACAAGCTAAAGTGGAGAACGTGGTTTCAACATGAGCGCAAGAGTGAAAAGTGGTTTTGCAACACCAGATCAAGTGCGGAGAGTGGTTTTCAACGCCAGCACAAGTGAGACAAATGGTTTTGCAACACTAACACAAGTGCGAAAAGTGGTTTTAAGCACTAACAGGAGCGCGAAAAGTGGTTTTCAACACTAGCAGATGTGCAAAAAGTGGTTTTCAACGCCAGCACATGTGCAGAAAGTGGTTTTGCAATAGTCGTACATGTGTGAAAAGTGGTTTTCAATGCCAGCACAAGTGTGGAAAGTGGTTTTGCAACACTAACACAAGTGCAAAAAGTGGTTTTCAATGCCAGCACAAGTGACAAAAGTGGTTCTGCAACACAAGCTCTAATCTGGAAAGTGGTTTTCAATGCCAGCACAAGTGCGAAAAGTGGTTTTGCAACAGCAACACAAGTGAGACAAATGGTTTTGCAACACTAACACAAGTGCAAAAAGTGGTTTTCAATGCCAGCACAAGTGACAAAAGTGGTTCTGCAACACAAGCTCTCGTAGGAAAAGTGGTTTTCAATGCCAGCACAAGTGCGAAAAGTGGTTTTGCAACAGCAACACAAGTGAGACAAATGGTTGTGCAACAATAACACAAGTGCAAAAAGTGGTTTTCAACGCCAGCACAAATGTGGAAAGTGGTTTTGCAACACTAACACAAGGGCAAACAGTGGTTTTCAATGCCAGCACAAGTGACAAAAGTGGTTCTGAAACACAAGCTCTAGTCTGGAAAGTGGTTTTCAATGCCAGCACAAGTGCGAAAAGGGCATTTTACAACAGCAACACAAAGTGAGACAAATGGATTTGCAACACTAACACAAGTGCAAAAAGTTGTTTTGAGCACGAACAGTAGTGCGAAAAGTGGTTTTCAACACTAGTAGATGTGCAAAAAGTGGTTTTCAAAGCCAGCACAAGTGCAGAAAGTGGTTTTGCAATACTAGCACATGTGTGAAAAGTGGTTTTCAATGCCAGCACAAGTGTGGAAAGTGGATTTGCAACACTAACACAAGTGCAAAATGTGGTTTTCAATGCCAGCACATGTGACAAAAGTGGTTCGCCAACACAAGCTCTTGTCTGGAAAGTGGTTTTCAATGCCAGCACAAGTGCGAAAAGTGGTTTTGCAACAGCATCACAAGTGAGACAAATGGTTTTGCAACAATAACGAAAGTGCAAAAAGTGGTTTTCAATGCCAGCACAAGTGCGAAAAGTGGTTCTGCAACACTAGCTCAAGTGTGGAAAGTGGTTTTAAACACCAGCACAAGTGAGACAAATGGTTTTGCAACACTAAAACAAGTGCAAAAAGTGGTTTTGCAACACCAACACAAGTGAGACAAATGGTTTTGCAACACTAACCCAATTGTGATTTGTGGTTTTCAACACTGGCGCAAGTGCGAAAAGTGGTATTGCAACACTAACACAAGTGTAAAATGTGGTTTTGCAACACTAAGACAAATGCGAATTGTGGTTTTCAACAATAGCGCAAGTGCGATAAGAGGTTTTGCAAAACGAACGCAATTGCGATTTGTGGTTTTCAACAATGGCGCAAGTGCAAAAAGTGGTTTTGCAACACTAACATAAGTGCAAAAAGTCGTTTTGCAACACTAACACAAGTGCGAAAGTGGTTTTGCAACACTAACACAAGTGCGATAAGTGGTTTTCAACACTAGCAAGTGTGCTGAAAGTGGTTTTCAACGGCAGCAGAAGTGTGGAAATTGGTTTTTGCAACACTAACACAAATGCGAATCATGGTTTACAACACCAGCACGCGTGCGGAAAGTGGTTTGCAACACCAACACAAGTGTGGAAAGTGGTTTTCAATGCCAGCACAAGTGTGGAAAGTGGTTTTGCAACACTAACACAAGTGCAAAAAGTGGTTTTCAATGCCAGCACAAGTGAGAAAAGTGGTTCTGCAACACAAGCTCTAGTCTGGAAAGTGGTTTTCAATGCCAGCACATGTGCGAAAAGTAGTTCTGCAACACTAGCTCAAGTGTGGAAAGTGGTTTTAAACACCAGCACAAGTGAGACAAATGGTTTTGCAACACTAAAACAAGTGCAAAAAGTGGTTTTGCAACACCAACACAAGTGAGACAAATGGTTTTGCAACACTAACACAAGTGCAGAAAGTGGTTTTAAGCACTAACAGGAGCGCAAAAAGTGGTTTTCAACACGAGCAGATGTGCAAAAAGTGGTTTTCAATGCCAGCACAAGTGCGAAAAGTGGTTTTGCAACAGCATCACAAGTGAGACAAATGGTTTTGCAACAATAACGAAAGTGCAAAAAGTGGTTTTCAATGCCAGCACAAGTGCGAAAAGGGGTTCTGCAACACAAGCTCAAGTGTGGAAAGTGGTTTTCAATGCCAGCACAAGTGCGGAAAGTAGTTCTGCACCACTATGTCAAGTGAGGAAAGTGGTTTTAAACACCAGGACAAGTGCCGAAAATTCGTTTTGCAACACGAACACAAGTTCAAAAAGTGGTTTTGCAACACTAACACAAGTGCAAAAAGTGGTTTTGCAACACTAACACAAGTGCGAAAAGTGGTTTTGCAACACAAACACAAGTGTAAAAGTGGTTTTGCAACACTAACATAAGTGTGAAAGTGGTTTTGCAACACTAACCCAATTGCGATTTGTGGTTTTCAACACTGGTGCAAGTGCGATAAGTGGTATTGCAACACTAACACAAGTGTAAAATGTGGTTTTGCAACACCAAGACAAACGCGAATTGTGGTTTTCAACAATAGCGCAAGTGCGATAAGAGGTTTTGCAACACTAACCCAATTGCGATTTGTGGTTTTCAACACTGGCGCAAGTGCAAAAAGTGGTTTTGCAACACTAACACAAGTGCGAAAAGTCGTTTTGCAACACTAACACAAGTGCAAAAAGTCGTTTTGCAACACTAACACAAGTGCGAAAGTGGTTTTGCAACACTAACACAAGTGCGATAAGTGGTTTTGCAACACTAACACAAGTGTGATAAGTGGTTTTCAACACTAGCAAGTGTCTGAAAGTGGTTTTCAACGGCAGCAGAAGTGTGGAAATTGGTTTTGCAACACTAACACAAATGCGAATAATGGTTTACAACACCAGCACGAGTGCGGAAAGTGGTTTGCAACACTAACACAAGTGTGGAAAGTGGTTTTCAATGCCAGCACAAGTGAGAAAAGTGGTTCTGCAACACAAGCTCTAGTCTGGAAAGTGGTTTCCAATGCCAGCACATGTGCGAAAAGTAGTTCTGCAACACTAGATCAAGTGTGAAAAGTGGTTTTAAACACCAGCACAAGTGCGGAAAATGGTTCTGCAACACTAACATAAGTGCAGAAAGTGGTTTTAAGCACTAACAGGAGCGCAAAAAGTGGTTTTCAACACGAGCAGATGTGCAAAAAGTGATTTTCAATGCCAGCACAAGTGCAGAAAGTGGTTTTGCAATACTAGCACATGTGTGAAAAGTGGTTTTCAATGCCAGCACATGTGTGGAAAGTGGTTTTGCAACACTAACACAAGTGCAAAAAGTGGTTTTCAATGCCAGCACAAGTGCGAAAAGTGGTTTTGCAACAGCAACACAAGTGACACAAGTGGTTTTCAATGCCAGCAAAAGTGTGGAAAGTGGTTTTGCAACACTAACACAAGTGCAAAAAGTGGTTTTCAATACCAGCACAAGTGCGAAAAGTGGTTTTGCAACAGCAAAACAAGTGAGACAAGTGGTTTTCAATGCCAGCACAATTGTGGAAAGTGGTTTTGCAACACTAACACAAGTGCAAAAAGTGGTTTTCAATGCCAGCACAAGTGACAAAAGTGGTTTTGCAACACTAACACAAGTGCAAAAAGTGGTTTTCAATGCCAGCACAAGTGACAAAAGTGGTTCTGCAACACAAGCTCTAGTCTGGAAAGTGGTTTTCAATGCCAGCACAAGTGCGAAAAGTGGTTTTGCAACAGCAACACAAGTGAGACAAATGGTTTTGCAACACTAACACAAGTGCAAAAAGTGGTTTTAAACACCAACACAAGTGAGACAAATGGTTTTGCAACACTAACACAAGTGCAAAAAGTAGTTTTCAACGCCAGCACACGTGCGAAAAGTGGTTCTGCAACACAAGCTCAAGTGGAGAACGTGGTTTTCAACATGAGCGCAAGTGTGAAAAGTGGTTTTGCAACACCAGCTCAAGTGCGGAGTTTTCCTCTGGTTTTCCTCAAGTGCGGACCTCAAAAACAAATGGTTTTGCAACACTAACACAAGTGCGAAAAGTGGTTTTAAGCACTAACAGGAGCGCGAAAAGTGGTTTTCAACACTAGCAGATGTGCAAAAAGTGGTTTTGCAACACTAACACAAGTGCGAAAAGTGGTTTTGCAACACAAACACAAGTGTAAAAATGGTTTTGCAACACTAACATAAGTGTGAAAGTGGTTTTGCAACACGAGCACAAGTGCGATAAGAGGTTTTGCAACACTAACCCAATTGTGATTTGTGGTTTTCAACACTGGCGCAAGTGCGAAAAGTGGTATTGCAACACTAACACAAGTGTAAAATGTGGTTTTGCAACACTAAGACAAATGCGAATTGTGGTTTTCAACAATAGCGCAAGTGCGATAAGAGGTTTTGCAACACTAACCCAATTGCCATTTGTGGTTTTCAACAATGGCGCAAGTGCAAAAAGTGGTTTTGCAACACTAACACAGGTGCAAAAAGTCGTTTTGCAACACTAACACAAGTGCGAAAATGGTTTTGCAACACTAACACAAGTGCGATAAGTGGTTTTGCAACACTAACACAAGTGTGATAAGTGGTTTTCAAAACTAGCAAGTGTGCTGAAAGTGGTTTTCAACGGCAGCAGAAGTGTGGAAATTGGTTTTTGCAACACTAACACAAATGCGAATCATGGTTTACAACACCAGCACGAGTGCGGAAAGTGGTTTGCAACACCAACACAAGTGTGGAAAGTGGTTTTCAATGCCAGCACAAGTGTGGAAAGTGGTTTTGCAACACTAACACAAGTGCAAAAAGTGGTTTTCAATACCAGCACAAGTGAGAAAAGTGGTTCTGCAACACAAGCTCTAGTCTGGAAAGTGGTTTTCAATGCCAGCACATGTGCGAAAAAAAGTTCTGCAACACCAGCTCAAGTGTGGAAAGTGGTTTTAAACACCAGCACAAGTGCGGAAAATGGTTTTGCAACACTAAAACAAGTGCAAAAAGTGGTATTGCAACACCAACACAAGTGAGACAAATGGTTTTGCAACACTAACACAAGTGCATAAAGTGGTTTTAAGCACTAACAGGAGCGCAAAAAGTGGTTTTCAACACGAGCAGATGTGCAAAAAGTGATTTTCAACGCCAGCACAAGTGCAGAAAGTGGTTTTGCAATACAAGCACATGTGTGAAAAGTGGTTTTCAATGCCAGCACAAGTGTGGAAAGTGGTTTTGCAACACTAACACAAGTGCAAAAAGTGGTTTTCAATTCCAGCACAAGTGAAAAACGTGGTTCTGCAACAGAAGCTCTAGTCTGGAAAATGGTTTTCAATGCCAGCACAAGTGTGGAAAGTGGTTTTGCAACACTAACACAAGTGCAAAAAGTGGTTTTCAATGCCAGCACAAGTGCGAAAAGTGGTTTTGCAACAGCAACACAAGTGACACAAATGGTTTTGCAACACTAACACAAGTGCAAAAAGTGGTTTTCAATGCCAGTACAAGTGACAAAAGTGGTTCTGCAACACAAGCTCTAGTCTGTAAAGTGGTTTTCAATGCCAGCACAAGTGCAAAAAGTGGTTTTGCAACAGCAACACAAGTGAGACAAGTGGTTTTCAATGCCAGCACAATTGTGGAAAGTGGTTTTGCAACACTAACACAAGTGCAAAAAGTGGTTTTCAATGCCAGCACAAGTGACAAAAGTGGTTTTGCAACACTAACACAAGTGCAAAAAGTGGTTTTCAATGCCAGCACAAGTGACAAAAGTGGTTCTGCAACACAAGCTCTAGTCTGGAAAGTGGTTTTCAATGCCAGCACAAGTGCAAAAAGTGGTTTTGCAACAGCAACACAAGTGAGACAAATGGTTTTGCAACACTAACACAAGTGCAAAAAGTGGTTTTAAACACCAACACAAGTGAGACAAATGGTTTTGCAACACTAGCACAAGTGCAAAAAGTAGTTTTCAACGCCAGCACACGTGCGAAAAGTGGTTCTGCAACACAAGCTCAAGTGGAGAACGTGGTTTTCAACATGAGCGCAAGTGTGAAAAGTGGTTTTGCAACACCAGCTCAAGTGCGGAGTTTTCCTCTGGTTTTCCTCAAGTGCGGACCTAAAAAACAAATGGTTTTGCAACACTAACACAAGTGCGAAAAGTGGTTTTAAGCACTAACAGTAGCGCGAAAAGTGGTTTTCAACACTAGCAGATGTGCAAAAAGTGGTTTTCAACGCCAGCACAAGTGCAAAAAGTGGTTTTGCAACACAAGCTCTCGTCTGGAAAGTGGTTTTCAATGCCAGCACAAGTGCGAAAAGTGGTTTTGCAACAGCATCACAAGTGAGACAAATGGTTTTGCAACAATAACGAAAGTGCAAAAAGTGGTTTTCAATGCCAGCACAAGTGCGAAAAGTGGTTCTGCAACACAAGCTCAAGTGTGGAAAGTGGTTTTCAATGCCAGCACAAGTGCGGAAAGTAGTTCTGCACCACTATGTCAAGTGAGGAAAGTGGTTTTAAACACCAGGACAAGTGCCGAAAATTCGTTTTGCAACACGAACACAAGTTCAAAAAGTGGTTTTGCAACACTAACACAAGTGCAAAAAGTGGTTTTGCAACACTAACACAAGTGCGAAAAGTGGTTTTGCAACACAAACACAAGTGTAAAAGTGGTTTTGCAACACTAACATAAGTGTGAAAGTGGTTTTGCAACACTAACCCAATTGCGATTTGTGGTTTTCAACACTGGTGCAAGTGCGATAAGTGGTATTGCAACACTAACACAAGTGTAAAATGTGGTTTTGCAACACCAAGACAAACGCGAATTGTGGTTTTCAACAATTGCGCAAGTGCGATAAGAGGTTTTGCAACACTAACCCAATTGCGATTTGTGGTTTTCAACACTGGCGCAAGTGCAAAAAGTGGTTTTGCAACACTAACACAAGTGCGAAAAGTCGTTTTGCAACACTAACACAAGTGCAAAAAGTCGTTTTGCAACACTAACACAAGTGCGAAAGTGGTTTTGCAACACTAACACAAGTGCGATAAGTGGTTTTGCAACACTAACACAAGTGTGATAAGTGGTTTTCAACACTAGCAAGTGTCTGAAAGTGGTTTTCAACGGCAGCAGAAGTGTGGAAATTGGTTTTGCAACACTAACACAAATGCGAATAATGGTTTACAACACCAGCACGAGTGCGGAAAGTGGTTTGCAACACTAACACAAGTGTGGAAAGTGGTTTTCAATGCCAGCACAAGTGAGAAAAGTGGTTCTGCAACACAAGCTCTAGTCTGGAAAGTGGTTTCCAATGCCAGCACATGTGCGAAAAGTAGTTCTGCAACACTAGCTCAAGTGTGGAAAGTGGTTTTAAACACCAGCACAAGTGCGGAAAATGGTTTTGCAACACTAACATAAGTGCAGAAAGTGGTTTTAAGCACTAACAGGAGCGCAAAAAGTGGTTTTCAACACGAGCAGATGTGCAAAAAGTGATTTTCAATGCCAGCACAAGTGCAGAAAGTGGTTTTGCAATACTAGCACATGTGTGAAAAGTGGTTTTCAATGCCAGCACATGTGTGGAAAGTGGTTTTGCAACACTAACACAAGTGCAAAAAGTGGTTTTCAATGCCAGCACAAGTGCGAAAAGTGGTTTTGCAACAGCAACACAAGTGACACAAGTGGTTTTCAATGCCAGCAAAAGTGTGGAAAGTGGTTTTGCAACACTAACACAAGTGCAAAAAGTGGTTTTCAATACCAGCACAAGTGCGAAAAGTGGTTTTGCAACAGCAAAACAAGTGAGACAAGTGGTTTTCAATGCCAGCACAATTGTGGAAAGTGGTTTTGCAACACTAACACAAGTGCAAAAAGTGGTTTTCAATGCCAGCACAAGTGACAAAAGTGGTTTTGCAACACTAACACAAGTGCAAAAAGTGGTTTTCAATGCCAGCACAAGTGACAAAAGTGGTTCTGCAACACAAGCTCTAGTCTGGAAAGTGGTTTTCAATGCCAGCACAAGTGCGAAAAGTGGTTTTGCAACAGCAACACAAGTGAGACAAATGGTTTTGCAACACTAACACAAGTGCAAAAAGTGGTTTTAAACACCAACACAAGTGAGACAAATGGTTTTGCAACACTAACACAAGTGCAAAAAGTAGTTTTCAACGCCAGCACACGTGCGAAAAGTGGTTCTGCAACACAAGCTCAAGTGGAGAACGTGGTTTTCAACATGAGCGCAAGTGTGAAAAGTGGTTTTGCAACACCAGCTCAAGTGCGGAGTTTTCCTCTGGTTTTCCTCAAGTGCGGACCTCAAAAACAAATGGATTTGCAACACTAACACAAGTGCGAAAAGTGGTTTTAAGCACTAACAGGAGCGCGAAAAGTGGTTTTCAACACTAGCAGATGTGCAAAAAGTGGTTTTCAACGCCAGCACAAGTGCAGAAAGTTACTTTGCAATACTAGCACATGTGTGAAAAGTGGTTTTCAATGCCAGCACATGTGCGAAAAGTCGTTCTGCAACACTAGCTCAAGTGTGGAAAGTGGTTTTAAACACCAGCACAAGTGCGGAAAATGGTTTTGCAACACTAAAACAAGTGCAAAAAGTGGTTTTGCAACACTAACACAAGTGAGACAAATGATTTTGCAACACTAACACAAGTGCAAAAAGTGGTTTTCAATGCCAGCACAAGTGACAAAAGTGGTTCTGCAACACAAGCTCTAATCTGGAAAGTGGTTTTCAATGCCAGCACAAGTGCGAAAAGTGGTTTTGCAACAGCAACACAAGTGAGACAAATGGTTTTGCAACACTAACACAAGTGCAAAAAGTGGTTTTCAATGCCAGCACAAGTGACAAAAGTGGTTCTGCAACACAAGCTCTCGTATGAAAAGTGGTTTTCAATGCCAGCACAAGTGCGAAAAGTGGTTTTGCAACAGCAACACAAGTGAGACAAATGGTTGTGCAACAATAACACAGGTGCAAAAAGTGGTTTTCAACGCCAGCACAAATGTGGAAAGTGGTTTTGCAACACTAACACAAGTGCAAACAGTGGTTTTCAATGCCAGCACAAGTGATAAGAGTGGTTCTGAAACACAGGCTCTAGTCTGGAAAGTGGTTTTCAATGCAGGCACAAGTGCGAAAAGGGCATTTTGCAACAGCAACACAAAGTGAGACAAATGGTTTTGCAACACTAACACAAGTGCAAAAAGTTGTTTTGAGCACGAACAGTAGCGCGAAAAGTGGTTTTCAACACTAGTAGATGTGCAAAAAGTGGTTTTCAACGACAGCACAAGTGCAGAAAGTGGTTTTGCAATACTAGCACATGTGTGAAAAGTGGTTTTCAATGCCAGCACAAGTGTGGAAAGTGGTTTTGCAACACTAACACAAGTGTAAAAAGTGGTTTTCAATGCCAGCACATGTGACAAAAGTGGTTCGCCAACACAAGCTCTTGTCTGGAAAGTGGTTTTCAATGCCAGCACAAGTGCGAAAAGTGGTTTTGCAACAGCATCACAAGTGAGACAAATGGTTTTGCAACAATAACGAAAGTGCTAAAGGTGGTTTTCAATGCCAGCACAAGTGCGAAAAGTGGTTCTGCAACACAAGATCAAGTGTGGAAAGTGGTTTTCAATGCCAGCACAAGTGCGGAAAGTAGTTCTGCACCACTATCTCAAGTGAGGAAAGTGGTTTTAAACACCAGGACAACTGCCGAAAATTCGTTTTGCAACACTAACACAAGTGCAAAAAGTGGTTTTGCAACACTAACACAAGTGCAAAAAGTGGTTTTGCAACACTAACACAAGTGCGAAAAGTGGTTTTGCAACACAAACACAAGTGTAAAAATGGTTTTGCAACACTAACATAAGTGTGAAAGTGGTTTTACAACACGAGCACAAGTGCGATAAGAGGTTTTGCAACACTAACCCAATTGTGATTTGTGGTTTTCAACACTGGCGCAAGTGCGAAAAGTGGTATTGCAACACTAACACAAGTGTAAAATGTGGTTTTGCAACACTAAGACAAATGCGAATTGTGGTTTTCAACAATAGCGCAAGTGCGATAAGAGGTTTTGCAACACTAACCCAATTGCGATTTGTGGCTTTCAACAATGGCGCAAGTGCAAAAAGTGGTTTTGCAACACTAACATAAGTGCAAAAAGTCGTTTTGCAACACTAACACAAGTGCGATAAGTGGTTTTGCAACACTAACACAAGTGTGATAAGTGGTTTTCAACACTAGCAAGTGTGCTGAAAGTGGTTTTCAACGGCAGCAGAAGTGTGGAAATTGGTTTTTGCAACACTAACACAAATGCGAATCATGGTTTACAACACCAACACAAGTGTGGAAAGTGGTTTTCAACACGAGCAGATGTGCAAAAAGTGATTTTCAACGCCAGCACAAGTGCAGAAAGTGGTTTTGCAATACAAGCACATGTGCGAAAAGTGGTTTTCAATGCCAGCACAAGTGTGGAAAGTGGTTTTGCAACACTAACACAAGTGCAAAAAGTAGTTTTCAATTCCAGCACAAGTGAAAAACGTGGTTCTGCAACAGAAGCTCTAGTCTGGAAAGTGGTTTTCAATGCCAGCACAAGTGTGGAAAGTGGTTTTGCAACACTAACACAAGTGCAAAAATTGGTTTTCAATGCCAGCACAAGTGACGAAAGTGGTTCTGCAACACAAGCTCTAGTCTGGAAAGTGGTTTTCAATGCCAGCACAAGTGCGAAAAGTGGTTTTGCAACAGCAACACAAGTGAGACAAATGGTTTTGCAACACTAACACAAGTGCAAAAAGTGGTTTTCAATGCCAGCACAAGTGCGGAAAGTAGTTCTGCAACACTAGCTCAAGTGTGGAAAGTTGTTTTAAACACCAGCACAAGTGCGGAAAATGGTTTTGCAACACCAACACAAGTGCAAAAAGTGGTTTTGCAACACCAACACAAGTGAGGCAAATGGTTTTGCAACACTAACACAAGTGCAAAAAGTGGTTTTCAACGCCAGCACACGTGCGAAAAGTGGTTCTGCAACACAAGCTCAAGTGGAGAACGTGGTTTTCAACATGAGCGCAAGTGTGAAAAGTGGTTTTGCAACACCAGCTCAAGTGCTGAGAGTGGATTTCAACGCCAGCAGAAGTGAGACAAATGGTTTTGCAACACTAACACAAGTGCGAAAAGTGGTTTTAAGCACTAACAGGAGCGCGAAAAGTGGTTTTCAACACTAGCAGATGTGCAAAAAGTGGTTTTCAACGCCAGCACAAGTGCAGAAAGTGGTTTTGCAATACTAGCACATGTGTGAAAAGTGGTTTTCAATGCCAGCACAAGTGTGGAAAGTGGATTTGCAACACTAACACAAGTGCAAAAAGTGGTTTTCAATGCCAGCACATGTGACAAAAGTGGTTTTGCAACACAAGCTCTCGTCTGGAAAGTGGTTTTCAATGCCAGCACAAGTGCGAAAAGTGGTTTTGCAACAGCATCAGCATGGTTTACAACACCAGCACGAGTGCGGAAAGTGGTTTGTTGCAATACCCAATTATGTTGTTGTTGTGTTGTGTTGTGTTAGTGTTGGGTTAGTGTGTGTGTTAGTGTTGTGTGTTAGTGTTGTGTTAGTGTTGCAATACCACTTATCGCACTTGCACCAGTGTTGAAAACCACAAATCGCAATTGGGTTAGTGTTGCAATACCCAATTGCGATTTGTGGTTTTCAACACTGGCGCAAATGCGATAAGAGGTTTTGCAACACTAACCCAATTGCGATTTGTGGTTTTCAACACTGGCACAAGTGAGACAAATGGTTTTGCAACAATAACGAAAGTGCAAAAAGTGGTTTTCAATGCCAGCACAAGTGCGAAAAGTGGTTCTGCAACACAAGCTCAAGTGTGGAAATTGGTTTTCAATGCCAGCACAAGTGCGGAAAGTAGTTCTGCACCACTATGTCAAGTGAGGAAAGTGGTTTTAAACACCAGGACAAGTGCCGAAAATTCGTTTTGCAACACGAACACAAGTTCAAAAAGTGGTTTTGCAACACTAACACAAGTGCAAAAAGTGGTTTTGCAACACTAACACAAGTGCGAAAAGTGGTTTTGCAACACAAACACAAGTGTAAAAGTGGTTTTGCAACACTAACATAAGTGTGAAAGTGGTTTTGCAACACTAACCCAATTGCGATTTGTGGTTTTCAACACTGGTGCAAGTGCGATAAGTGGTATTGCAACACTAACACAAGTGTAAAATGTGGTTTTGCAACACCAAGACAAACGCGAATTGTGGTTTTCAACAATAGCGCAAGTGCGATAAGAGGTTTTGCAACACTAACCCAATTGCGATTTGTGGTTTTCAACACTGGCGCAAGTGCAAAAAGTGGTTTTGCAACACTAACACAAGTGCGAAAACTCGTTTTGCAACACTAACACAAGTGCAAAAAGTCGTTTTGCAACACTAACACAAGTGCGAAAGTGGTTTTGCAACACTAACACAAGTGCGATAAGTGGTTTTGCAACACTAACACAAGTGTGATAAGTGGTTTTCAACACTAGCAAGTGTCTGAAAGTGGTTTTCAACGGCAGCAGAAGTGTGTGCAAATTGGTTTTGCAACACTAACACAAATGCGAATAATGGTTTACAACACCAGCACGAGTGCGGAAAGTGGTTTGCAACACTAACACCAGTGTGGAAAGTGGTTTTCAAGGCCAGCACAAGTGTGGAAAGTCGTTTTGCAACACTAACACAAGTGCAAAAAGTGGTTTTCAATGCCAGCACAAGTGAGAAAAGTGGTTCTGCAACACAAGCTCTAGTCTGGAAAGTGGTTTCCAATGCCAGCACATGTGCGAAAAGTAGTTCTGCAACACTAGCTCAAGTGTGGAAAGTGGTTTTAAACACCAGCACAAGTGCGGAAAATGGTTTTGCAACACTAACATAAGTGCAGAAAGTGGTTTTAAGCACTAACAGGAGCGCAAAAAGTGGTTTTCAACACGAGCAGATGTGCAAAAAGTGATTTTCAATGCCAGCACAAGTGCAGAAAGTGGTTTTGCAACACTAGCAGATGTGCAAAAAGTGGTTTTCAACGCCAGCACAAGTGCAAAAAGTGGTTTTGCAACACAAGCTCTCGTCTGGAAAGTGGTTTTCAATGCCAGCACAAGTGCGAAAAGTGGTTTTGCAACAGCATCACAAGTGAGACAAATGGTTTTGCAACAATAACGAAAGTGCAAAAAGTGGTTTTCAATGCCAGCACAAGTGCGAAAAGTGGTTCTGCAACACAAGCTCAAGTGTGGAAAGTGGTTTTCAATGCCAGCACAAGTGCGGAAAGTAGTTCTGCACCACTATGTCAAGTGAGGAAAGTGGTTTTAAACACCAGGACAAGTGCCGAAAATTCGTTTTGCAACACGAACACAAGTTCAAAAAGTGGTTTTGCAACACTAACACAAGTGCAAAAAGTGGTTTTGCAACACTAACACAAGTGCGAAAAGTGGTTTTGCAACACAAACACAAGTGTAAAAGTGGTTTTGCAACACTAACATAAGTGTGAAAGTGGTTTTGCAACACTAACCCAATTGCGATTTGTGGTTTTCAACACTGGTGCAAGTGCGATAAGTGGTATTGCAACACTAACACAAGTGTAAAATGTGGTTTTGCAACACCAAGACAAACGCGAATTGTGGTTTTCAACAATTGCGCAAGTGCGATAAGAGGTTTTGCAACACTAACCCAATTGCGATTTGTGGTTTTCAACACTGGCGCAAGTGCAAAAAGTGGTTTTGCAACACTAACACAAGTGCGAAAAGTCGTTTTGCAACACTAACACAAGTGCAAAAAGTCGTTTTGCAACACTAACACAAGTGCGAAAGTGGTTTTGCAACACTAACACAAGTGCGATAAGTGGTTTTGCAACACTAACACAAGTGTGATAAGTGGTTTTCAACACTAGCAAGTGTCTGAAAGTGGTTTTCAACGGCAGCAGAAGTGTGGAAATTGGTTTTGCAACACTAACACAAATGCGAATAATGGTTTACAACACCAGCACGAGTGCGGAAAGTGGTTTGCAACACTAACACAAGTGTGGAAAGTGGTTTTCAATGCCAGCACAAGTGAGAAAAGTGGTTCTGCAACACAAGCTCTAGTCTGGAAAGTGGTTTCCAATGCCAGCACATGTGCGAAAAGTAGTTCTGCAACACTAGCTCAAGTGTGGAAAGTGGTTTTAAACACCAGCACAAGTGCGGAAAATGGTTTTGCAACACTAACATAAGTGCAGAAAGTGGTTTTAAGCACTAACAGGAGCGCAAAAAGTGGTTTTCAACACGAGCAGATGTGCAAAAAGTGATTTTCAATGCCAGCACAAGTGCAGAAAGTGGTTTTGCAATACTAGCACATGTGTGAAAAGTGGTTTTCAATGCCAGCACATGTGTGGAAAGTGGTTTTGCAACACTAACACAAGTGCAAAAAGTGGTTTTCAATGCCAGCACAAGTGCGAAAAGTGGTTTTGCAACAGCAACACAAGTGACACAAGTGGTTTTCAATGCCAGCAAAAGTGTGGAAAGTGGTTTTGCAACACTAACACAAGTGCAAAAAGTGGTTTTCAATACCAGCACAAGTGCGAAAAGTGGTTTTGCAACAGCAAAACAAGTGAGACAAGTGGTTTTCAATGCCAGCACAATTGTGGAAAGTGGTTTTGCAACACTAACACAAGTGCAAAAAGTGGTTTTCAATGCCAGCACAAGTGACAAAAGTGGTTTTGCAACACTAACACAAGTGCAAAAAGTGGTTTTCAATGCCAGCACAAGTGACAAAAGTGGTTCTGCAACACAAGCTCTAGTCTGGAAAGTGGTTTTCAATGCCAGCACAAGTGCGAAAAGTGGTTTTGCAACAGCAACACAAGTGAGACAAATGGTTTTGCAACACTAACACAAGTGCAAAAAGTGGTTTTAAACACCAACACAAGTGAGACAAATGGTTTTGCAACACTAACACAAGTGCAAAAAGTAGTTTTCAACGCCAGCACACGTGCGAAAAGTGGTTCTGCAACACAAGCTCAAGTGGAGAACGTGGTTTTCAACATGAGCGCAAGTGTGAAAAGTGGTTTTGCAACACCAACTCAAGTGCGGAGTTTTCCTCTGGTTTTCCTCAAGTGCGGACCTCAAAAACAAATGGATTTGCAACACTAACACAAGTGCGAAAAGTGGTTTTAAGCACTAACAGGAGCGCGAAAAGTGGTTTTCAACACTAGCAGATGTGCAAAAAGTAGTTTTCAACGCCAGCACAAGTGCAGAAAGTTACTTTGCAATACTAGCACATGTGTGAAAAGTGGTTTTCAATGCCAGCACATGTGCGAAAAGTCGTTCTGCAACACTAGCTCAAGTGTGGAAAGTGGTTTTAAACACCAGCACAAGTGCGGAAAATGGTTTTGCAACACTAAAACAAGTGCAAAAAGTGGTTTTGCAACACTAACACAAGTGAGACAAATGATTTTGCAACACTAACACAAGTGCAAAAAGTGGTTTTCAATGCCAGCACAAGTGACAAAAGTGGTTCTGCAACACAAGCTCTAATCTGGAAAGTGGTTTTCAATGCCAGCACAAGTGCGAAAAGTGGTTTTGCAACAGCAACACAAGTGAGACAAATGGTTTTGCAACACTAACACAAGTGCAAAAAGTGGTTTTCAATGCCAGCACAAGTGACAAAAGTGGTTCTGCAACACAAGCTCTCGTATGAAAAGTGGTTTTCAATGCCAGCACAAGTGCGAAAAGTGGTTTTGCAACAGCAACACAAGTGAGACAAATGGTTGTGCAACAATAACACAGGTGCAAAAAGTGGTTTTCAACGCCAGCACAAATGTGGAAAGTGGTTTTGCAACACTAACACAAGTGCAAACAGTGGTTTTCAATGCCAGCACAAGTGATAAGAGTGGTTCTGAAACACAGGCTCTAGTCTGGAAAGTGGTTTTCAATGCAGGCACAAGTGCGAAAAGG
The DNA here is from genome assembly GCF_964187855.1 of Myxine glutinosa. Lineage (NCBI taxonomy): Eukaryota > Metazoa > Chordata > Myxini > Myxiniformes > Myxinidae > Myxine > Myxine glutinosa. The sequence continues at coordinate 54,468,148 of NC_136266.1, read as the reverse complement.
GCATTTTGCAACAGCAACACAAAGTGAGACAAATGGTTTTGCAACACTAACACAAGTGCAAAAAGTTGTTTTGAGCACGAACAGTAGCGCGAAAAGTGGTTTTCAACACTAGTAGATGTGCAAAAAGTGGTTTTCAAAGCCAGCACAAGTGCAGAAAGTGGTTTTGCAATACTAGCACATGTGTGAAAAGTGGTTTTCAATGCCAGCACAAGTGTGGAAAGTGGTTTTGCAACACTAACACAAGTGTAAAAAGTGGTTTTCAATGCCAGCACATGTGACAAAAGTGGTTCGCCAACACAAGCTCTTGTCTGGAAAGTGGTTTTCAATGCCAGCACAAGTGCGAAAAGTGGTTTTGCAACAGCATCACAAGTGAGACAAATGGTTTTGCAACAATAACGAAAGTGCTAAAGGTGGTTTTCAATGCCAGCACAAGTGCGAAAAGTGGTTCTGCAACACAAGATCAAGTGTGGAAAGTGGTTTTCAATGCCAGCACAAGTGCGGAAAGTAGTTCTGCACCACTATCTCAAGTGAGGAAAGTGGTTTTAAACACCAGGACAACTGCCGAAAATTCGTTTTGCAACACTAACACAAGTGCAAAAAGTGGTTTTGCAACACTAACACAAGTGCAAAAAGTGGTTTTGCAACACTAACACAAGTGCGAAAAGTGGTTTTGCAACACAAACACAAGTGTAAAAATGGTTTTGCAACACTAACATAAGTGTGAAAGTGGTTTTACAACACGAGCACAAGTGCGATAAGAGGTTTTGCAACACTAACCCAATTGTGATTTGTGGTTTTCAACACTGGCGCAAGTGCGAAAAGTGGTATTGCAACACTAACACAAGTGTAAAATGTGGTTTTGCAACACTAAGACAAATGCGAATTGTGGTTTTCAACAATAGCGCAAGTGCGATAAGAGGTTTTGCAACACTAACCCAATTGCGATTTGTGGCTTTCAACAATGGCGCAAGTGCAAAAAGTGGTTTTGCAACACTAACATAAGTGCAAAAAGTCGTTTTGCAACACTAACACAAGTGCGATAAGTGGTTTTGCAACACTAACACAAGTGTGATAAGTGGTTTTCAACACTAGCAAGTGTGCTGAAAGTGGTTTTCAACGGCAGCAGAAGTGTGGAAATTGGTTTTTGCAACACTAACACAAATGCGAATCATGGTTTACAACACCAACACAAGTGTGGAAAGTGGTTTTCAACACGAGCAGATGTGCAAAAAGTGATTTTCAACGCCAGCACAAGTGCAGAAAGTGGTTTTGCAATACAAGCACATGTGCGAAAAGTGGTTTTCAATGCCAGCACAAGTGTGGAAAGTGGTTTTGCAACACTACCACAAGTGCAAAAAGTAGTTTTCAATTCCAGCACAAGTGAAAAACGTGGTTCTGCAACAGAAGCTCTAGTCTGGAAAGTGGTTTTCAATGCCAGCACAAGTGTGGAAAGTGGTTTTGCAACACTAACACAAGTGCAAAAATTGGTTTTCAATGCCAGCACAAGTGACGAAAGTGGTTCTGCAACACAAGCTCTAGTCTGGAAAGTGGTTTTCAATGCCAGCACAAGTGCGAAAAGTGGTTTTGCAACAGCAACACAAGTGAGACAAATGGTTTTGCAACACTAACACAAGTGCAAAAAGTGGTTTTCAATGCCAGCACAAGTGCGGAAAGTAGTTCTGCAACACTAGCTCAAGTGTGGAAAGTTGTTTTAAACACCAGCACAAGTGCGGAAAATGGTTTTGCAACACCAACACAAGTGCAAAAAGTGGTTTTGCAACACCAACACAAGTGAGGCAAATGGTTTTGCAACACTAACACAAGTGCAAAAAGTGGTTTTCAACGCCAGCACACGTGCGAAAAGTGGTTCTGCAACACAAGCTCAAGTGGAGAACGTGGTTTTCAACATGAGCGCAAGTGTGAAAAGTGGTTTTGCAACACCAGCTCAAGTGCTGAGAGTGGATTTCAACGCCAGCAGAAGTGAGACAAATGGTTTTGCAACACTAACACAAGTGCGAAAAGTGGTTTTAAGCACTAACAGGAGCGCGAAAAGTGGTTTTCAACACTAGCAGATGTGCAAAAAGTGGTTTTCAACGCCAGCACAAGTGCAGAAAGTGGTTTTGCAATACTAGCACATGTGTGAAAAGTGGTTTTCAATGCCAGCACAAGTGTGGAAAGTGGATTTGCAACACTAACACAAGTGCAAAAAGTGGTTTTCAATGCCAGCACATGTGACAAAAGTGGTTTTGCAACACAAGCTCTCGTCTGGAAAGTGGTTTTCAATGCCAGCACAAGTGCGAAAAGTGGTTTTGCAACAGCATCAGCATGGTTTACAACACCAGCACGAGTGCGGAAAGTGGTTTGTTGCAATACCCAATTATGTTGTTGTTGTGTTGTGTTGTGTTAGTGTTGGGTTAGTGTGTGTGTTAGTGTTGTGTGTTAGTGTTGTGTTAGTGTTGCAATACCACTTATCGCACTTGCACCAGTGTTGAAAACCACAAATCGCAATTGGGTTAGTGTTGCAATACCCAATTGCGATTTGTGGTTTTCAACACTGGCGCAAATGCGATAAGAGGTTTTGCAACACTAACCCAATTGCGATTTGTGGTTTTCAACACTGGCACAAGTGAGACAAATGGTTTTGCAACAATAACGAAAGTGCAAAAAGTGGTTTTCAATGCCAGCACAAGTGCGAAAAGTGGTTCTGCAACACAAGCTCAAGTGTGGAAAGTGGTTTTCAATGCCAGCACAAGTGCGGAAAGTAGTTCTGCACCACTATGTCAAGTGAGGAAAGTGGTTTTAAACACCAGGACAAGTGCCGAAAATTCGTTTTGCAACACGAACACAAGTTCAAAAAGTGGTTTTGCAACACTAACACAAGTGCAAAAAGTGGTTTTGCAACACTAACACAAGTGCGAAAAGTGGTTTTGCAACACAAACACAAGTGTAAAAGTGGTTTTGCAACACTAACATAAGTGTGAAAGTGGTTTTGCAACACTAACCCAATTGCGATTTGTGGTTTTCAACACTGGTGCAAGTGCGATAAGTGGGTATTGCAACATTGCAACACTAACACAAGTGTAAAATGTGGTTTTGCAACACCAAGACAAACGCGAATTGTGGTTTTCAACAATAGCGCAAGTGCGATAAGAGGTTTTGCAACACTAACCCAATTGCGATTTGTGGTTTTCAACACTGGCGCAAGTGCAAAAAGTGGTTTTGCAACACTAACACAAGTGCGAAAAGTCGTTTTGCAACACTAACACAAGTGCAAAAAGTCGTTTTGCAACACTAACACAAGTGCGAAAGTGGTTTTGCAACACTAACACAAGTGCGATAAGTGGTTTTGCAACACTAACACAAGTGTGATAAGTGGTTTTCAACACTAGCAAGTGTCTGAAAGTGGTTTTCAACGGCAGCAGAAGTGTGTGCAAATTGGTTTTGCAACACTAACACAAATGCGAATAATGGTTTACAACACCAGCACGAGTGCGGAAAGTGGTTTGCAACACTAACACCAGTGTGGAAAGTGGTTTTCAAGGCCAGCACAAGTGTGGAAAGTCGTTTTGCAACACTAACACAAGTGCAAAAAGTGGTTTTCAATGCCAGCACAAGTGAGAAAAGTGGTTCTGCAACACAAGCTCTAGTCTGGAAAGTGGTTTCCAATGCCAGCACATGTGCGAAAAGTAGTTCTGCAACACTAGCTCAAGTGTGGAAAGTGGTTTTAAACACCAGCACAAGTGCGGAAAATGGTTTTGCAACACTAACATAAGTGCAGAAAGTGGTTTTAAGCACTAACAGGAGCGCAAAAAGTGGTTTTCAACACGAGCAGATGTGCAAAAAGTGATTTTCAATGCCAGCACAAGTGCAGAAAGTGGTTTTGCAATACTAGCACATGTGTGAAAAGTGGTTTTCAATGCCAGCATATGTGTGGAAAGTGGTTCTGCAACACAAGATCAAGTGTGGAAAGTGGTTTTCAATGCCAGCACAAGTGCGGAAAGTAGTTCTGCACCACTATCTCAAGTGAGGAAAGTGGTTTTAAACACCAGGACAACTGCCGAAAATTCGTTTTGCAACACTAACACAAGTGCAAAAAGTGGTTTTGCAACACTAACACAAGTGCAAAAAGTGGTTTTGCAACACTAACACAAGTGCGAAAAGTGGTTTTGCAACACAAACACAAGTGTAAAAATGGTTTTGCACCCTAACATAAGTGTGAAAGTGGTTTTACAACACGAGCACAAGTGCGATAAGAGGTTTTGCAACACTAACCCAATTGTGATTTGTGGTTTTCAACACTGGCGCAAGTGCGAAAAGTGGTATTGCAACACTAACACAAGTGTAAAATGTGGTTTTGCAACACTAAGACAAATGCGAATTGTGGTTTTCAACAATAGCGCAAGTGCGATAAGAGGTTTTGCAACACGAACCCAATTGCGATTTGTGGTTTTCAACAATGGCGCAAGTGCAAAAAGTGGTTTTGCAACACTAACATAAGTGCAAAAAGTCGTTTTGCAACACTAACACAAGTGCGATAAGTGGTTTTGCAACACTAACACAAGTGTGATAAGTGGTTTTCAACACTAGCAAGTGTGCTGAAAGTGGTTTTCAACGGCAGCAGAAGTGTGGAAATTGGTTTTTGCAACACTAACACAAATGCGAATCATGGTTTACAACACCAGCACGAGTGCGGAAAGTGGTTTGCAACACCAACACAATTGTGGAAAGTGGTTTTCAACACGAGCAGATGTGCAAAAAGTGATTTTCAACGCCAGCACAAGTGCAGAAAGTGGTTTTGCAATACAAGCACATGTGTGAAAAGTGGTTTTCAATGCCAGCACAAGTGTGGAAAGTGGTTTTGCAACACTAACACAAGTGCAAAAAGTGGTTTTCAATTCCAGCACAAGTGAAAAACGTGGTTCTGCAACAGAAGCTCTAGTCTGGAAAGTGGTTTTCAATGCCAGCACAAGTGTGGAAAGTGGTTTTGCAACACTAACACAAGTGCAAAAAGTGGTTTTCAATGCCAGCACAAGTGACAAAAGTGGTAGTAGTGTAATAATGTTGCTTCTGGGACACCTCCGTTTAACATGGGAAATCCCTATCTAATGTCATTTACCCCCTTGTCTTTTTCAAAAATCATAAACACCTCTATTTCTCCCACCCTCATCTTTATGAACCTTTTGTCTGTAGTACCTATCCTTAATGTTGTTCATTAGACCACTCAAACACTACAAATATTTGTTTTCTCTTATAGACCTATCATCCTTCTTCTACATATCATCTGGCAGATTAATCTTTGACCCATTCACTTCCATATTGCCCCTAAAGACCTCTATTTCTCTCACCCTGTTCTTTACGAACCTTCTAACCTTTTGACATGTTATCCTTATTCATTAGACCATTTAAACACCTGTGATCCTTCTGACCTTATGAACCTTTTAACCTTTTACTCTTAATATCATCTGGTGAATATAACCCACTCAAACAACGACCCTACAAATATTTGTTTATGTGTGGGAAATAATTTAATTCTCCTACAACTCTCCTCACCGTCTAATACATTAACAAAAAATATGTTTGAGTTTGGTTCTTTATTAAGATATTTTAACTGAGCTAAGATAAAATGGTAAACCTCCCTCAATGTTCTTATTTGAGCGCCTCCAGTGCCACATACCATTTTTAAATTAAAGTATATATTTTCCTGACAACCATCAAAGTTTTCCGTCCACTCAAAAATATTTCCATCTTTTTTACCCAATTCACCGGTATTTAAATTAATTCTCTTATTTGTTTTGTGAACTTTTTTACCAGTTGCCTTTTCAATTATACCTATTTGATATTTTTCACATTCATTATGTTTTCCATTTATATACCAAGGTTGATTACACCTCCACTCTTTAGTCTGGTTGATACTTGGTTCTATCATTTATATAATAGTAAAAAAGGCGGCGGTAGCCCGTTAAAATCCCCAACCCCCCCCCCCTTTTTTAACTTATCACTTATATATATCTTATCACTTATATATATCTTATCACTTATGTATATCTTATCACTTATATATATCTTATCACTTATATATATCTTATCACTTATATACTTATATAACCATAAGGGAGACTATCAATTCCATTTTCTAAAATAAACCTCTTATCATCAAAAGCCCCCAATGCTTTCTTATTTATCTCTTCTGAATATAATTGATGTTTATAACTTCTTATTCCATTAATCTTTCTAAACTCTTCTTTCTTTGTTGTTAAACAGTTATAATAATCCTTAAAGTTTATTGTTTCTTTAATAACATTTTTCTTTACACCTTTTAACTTCTTGTCAGTCTTTTCAACGTTATTCACAATGTATTTATAAGCATAAGCCTTTGACCTCAATCCCACAAATTCACTCATAACATTTCCTCCTAATTCATCCTTGAACTTTCCAATCACCTTTTTATTTTTAGAAGAGAACAACTCACTCTCTGGACTGTAATTACTCGTGTCATAGATATTAATGTCTCTTTTCATGTCTGAATAAACATCGTTGGTATTAATTTTCAAAATAAAACTATCTGTATCCATATAAAGTAGATTAACATCATTTTGATATTTCTTCCTCAAGTTATTATAAAAGTAATCATACATTAATGACTTTGATAAATCAAGAATTGTTGTTCCAATATAAATAGGTTTGTTCATTTCAATACTCTCTTTAATCAAATGGATCGCACAAAAGTTCTCAGTAAAGACCTCAGCTCGAGTAAAACTCGGTCTATTAATTAATTTTGATGCTTGTTCCCAAGATGTTGATAGTCTGATATTTTGTCTTTTCCTCACATTCTCCATAGTCTTACCAAAGACCGCATTATTCATTAATTTATAAAAGTCTTTCTCAAAATCTGTTTTTGACTCTGTTCTTCTTTGTGTATTAAAATCAATGTACCCCTTTAACCAATGACTTTGATTGAACTTTAGAACCCTATGGATCTTCTCTACTCTTAGACCTTTTGATAAATATTGTCGCAAATTTCTTTGGTGTAGAACATAATTTTTCTTGTTATATAATGTAGTAAGTAATTTTTCTGTTGATTCACCTATATCAAACGATCGTTGATAATCACTCAACCATTCTTTCTTTGGACTTTCTTTCTCACAAGCAAATGGGAGATCTTTGTGTAGGTTATGGAGTTCCTCTGGATATTTTAAATCAATTTCAAAATAATAACCAACTTTTTCTTCATCCAATTCTTTTTGTGTAGAGATACATACATCTTGTAAAACGTTTTTGTAGTCTTTTTCCTTTACCCATCTAAGTTTTCCATAAGGAAGAGCCTGAGACATTGCCCAGCCATACAGGTTGTTCGCGTCATAGTACATCAAGTAAGAACTCTCTTTCGTTGGATCATAATTTGGAAGATATTTGTTATTTGCTTTTGCGTATCTACTCGAGCAGACTTGTGAAATTCCACCTCTTTTTGCCTTTTCAATCATCAAAAGCATATCAACATCGATTATCAAATCCAAATCTTGTTTTGTCATTTTCAACATCGCACTCCAGGCCAATCCAGGTGCTGTGTAGTAGTGAGCAGGATCCAATCCATATCCAGTGCGACAAACAGATCTAAAGGCTTCAAATACATCGGCCAATAAAAGCACATCAGTTTTGAGATACAAATCGTGATACTCGCCAAGATTCTTGATGTTATATTTTTCCCAAACATTTTGTGCGTGTACATAATCTTTATCAGATATATGACTATTATTTAATTTGTTATAGAAATTTTCTTTTGAAGGAAGTTGTGTTTCATTGAATCTCTCAAATGAGTCCATATAGTCATAGGGGTAAATTCCCTTTTGTGTTAGAAAATCTTTATCTAAAAAATACTCTGAAAGACATGGAAACTCTTTTAGATTTTGAACCAAGTTAACCAATGGACTTGCCATGAATTTAAATGTATCAAGAAATCTGATATGAGTAATAGGAGATGTGTGAATTGTTTTTGTGAATGAAATGTATTTCTGATCCGTGTTTGGAATTGCTGAGATACTTCCAGAAGTCTTTGAGAGTTCCTTGATAAATAGATGTGTATCATAATGAGCGTTGTTATGAAGAAAGACAGGAATGAAAGAGGGGAGTTGATAATTAATATTACAACTTTGATGAGCCGGACCTCTATATTTACCAGTGAGATGACAATGGTCTCTAACCTTTAGACCTTTACCAATTTTCTCCTCACAAATATGACAGACATTGTTTTTTATAAATTCCCTTTTTTCTTTACTTGTTAAGGACATTGGTTTATTGGTTTCTCTCATTATCTTGGTTAATCGAACACAGTCTTTTTCTAGTCGTTTCACAAACTCCTCTGGGGTATTTGAGCCTCTATACATCTCTAACTTGTTATATTTATCACCAACGGATGATTTGATATAATAACAAAAACCACAAGGAGTATGTTTTTGATATTTATTTGTGTATGATTCTTTTGGATCTTGAGAAGCAGTATCAATTTTTTCTAAAATACTTTCAAAATCAGCATATATAACAAATGGATGTTTGATCTTTTTATTTTCATCTTTGAATGTGATCTTTGAGCCTTCTTTAGGCATATTGATTACCGTTGATTTATGTTCGCCACAATAATTTGAATGTTTATCTAATCTTTCTTGTGAATTGAAGAAGTTAAGACAACGCAAACAAATATATATTTTATTTGTTCTCTTACAGACTTGTGGTTTTATTAATTTAGCAATATCTTTGATGTATGTATAATGTGAATTTTCGTCTGAATTAAAATATAGAAGATTAATATGAGTTTGTTTACAATTGTCAGAAAGCTTTAAAACCTGAATGTTGTTTGTTTCTGTTAGACCATAAACATTAACTGATAAATTATTCATCTTTTCAAATTTAGGAATATCATTTAAAGTCATCGGAAACTTTACATCTTTTGTATTTAATGTATTCTCATATTTTTTATAATGAGATACTCTTTCATCATGAAAATGTGGAGGATGTAAGTGTGCTAAAATAGACCAGAGAAAACATTTATTGTCTTTATTTTTGATATTGATAACTGCTTTTCTATTTTTGATAACACTGGGTAAATCAATGTAAGAAGAAGCTTTTAGAGGATCTGATTTAAGAATATGAATGTCTATGTAAATAATTTTTCCTATATTGAATCCACTTCCTACGATTGAATTATCCACATCTTGCTCTTGTTTAATAAGTTCATCATAGACTCCTGATGTTTTAAAATCTTGATATGAAGATATAAAGTGTGGCTCAGTTCTCATGTATGGTGCATCTATAACTCCTTCATCCTTTGTCATTTCTAATTTTACTCCCATATAAAATTTAAGTGGTTTCATTTCCTTTAGTGTTTTTTCAATCAACGTTTGAACAGCAGGTTTAACTATTTCTACAGCATCAACTATAGACTCTGGTTCAGGAGGTTTGAAGTTAAAGACTCTTATTTTAATATGTCCTTTGAATGCTCCATCAGAGTTTTTAGTTGTGATAAAATTTGATAAATGTAGATTTGTTTTAAGATGTATTTTGAAGCCTTTCTTGAGGATATTTTTATTACATGTAGAACAGTGTTTTGTTTCAGGTGGAAGAGGGGAAAGTTTGTTAAAAATGTTGTATGTATGTTTTGCGGTGAGAATATGTTGTTTATAATATTTTACTTCCTTCTCGCAAGTATCACAATAAACCATATTTATAGCGTGAGAAAACGTGGTGTTTTATATATATCACTGTGCTTAAAATAAAACACTTTTGAGCTTTACAGCTCCGTTTTATATATATCGCTGTGCTTAAACTAAAACACTTTTTCACTCAGAATCATCTAAGTCATAACTATCACATGAATACTCAGAATCATACTCAGAGTCATCAATAAAGCTACTCTCATAACTATCATTTGAGCACAAACTATTAGTATCATAACTATCATCTGTGTTCAATGAAATACTATCATCACCATCGTCCAAGTTCAATGAAATACTATCATCACTATCGTCCGAGTTCAATGAAATAGTAAAATCTTCACTGCTGTATTGACTCATATTTAATTAGCAAGAAAAATATTCCCATCAATATCTATATACTTTCTTTCATTAACAGATTCAATCTCTACAATTTTTATATCAAAAGTTATCTTTAAATAATCTCTAACTATCATAGAACGAAATGACATTTCACCAGAAATATTAACATCATTCATTTTACTTAGATCTACACCCTTTGGATTATTAAAGAAAATACAAATGTCTCCTCGAGAATTATTAATGGTCTTATCATTCTTTTTCAAAGTATCGCGGTCAATCACTTTTTCAAGCTTTGAATAAATTGCCAGGAGTAGAGGAGAAACTTTTGTTAGATTTACTTTAATGGATGTCTTTCCAGGTATAGTTAGAGCTCTTCCTTTAAATGAAATAGAGGGGCTCATGTTATTTTCCATAACTGGTTTTACCCAAAAATTTCCATATTTATCTTTGTTCAATTTAACATCTTTGACATATTTTTCTATATCTTCCACCGAAGTAGAGATTGATTGAAATTTGTCTTTTGTGCTTTGAAACATTGTATTTATTAATGAATAAACTTGCGTTTAGTTTAAGTAAAAATTTACCACATAAATATGATAAGTTCTGAAGGATATTTAGAATTTCCAGACTCTCCATATGATAAATTAGAGAATTGTCCGGCTTGTGATAGAGTGGGGCTTAATGATGAGGATTCATATAAACAATGTTTATTCTGTGATTATATTCTAATTAATGATAATAAGAAATATAAAAAAACATATAACTCTTTTAAATTAGAACCAAAAATGAATTACTTTACAAGATTAATAAGAGAGATGAATGTTAAGCATTATGGTGATAATACACCATTTCTTACAAGGAAAGAGACTCTTTGTATTGAGGAAATGTATAAGGGTTTAATGATATTTATTATTCAAAATAATTTTAATGGAAATGTTAATACAAGATACTACATAAATAAAATAATGAATTATTTTGAAATTAAACCCGAACTCAGGATAAAATATAGAGTTTCTAAAATAGCTCAAAAAAAGTTGGATGACTTGTTTTCCAAATATATAAATGAATGATTTTTTACCCGTTTGGGAAAATAAGATAAAATTTAATAACCATAAAAACATTCCAAATTCATTGAGATGTCTAATAGTTGGTTCAAGCGGATGTGGGAAAACCTGTTTACTTTTAAAGATGCTCCTTGGTCCTAATTTTTTAGATTATGATAATTTAATAATTTTTACAAAGTCAAGTTTTCAACCCGAGTATCAACTACTCTCACAGGGTTTTAATGCAGGTCTTAAAAAGGAAGACATTATCGGTTTATTTAAACTTCAAAACAAACTGAATGATTATAATATTGAAGATATAATACAATTATTTTGTGATACACAGAAATCAAAATCGAAACCCATAACTTGTATTCTCAGTGATAATACGGATGATATACCTTCACCTCAAGATTTAGATAAATCAAAAAAGAACCTCGTCATCTTTGATGATTGTGTTAATGAGAGAAACCAAACAGTAATGGATAGCTACTATACAAGAGGGAGACATTCTTCTTGTAATTGTATATATCTTAGTCAATCATATTTTCAACTCCCTCGACGCTCAATAAGAAACAATGCCAATACTTTTATTTTATTTAAGTTAAATTCAATAGATGTAAATAATTTTTGGAGAGATAATTGCTCTACGTTATGTAGTAAAAAAGAATTTGAAAATTATATGAAACACACGATTGGAAAATATAAATATATTGTTGTGAAACAAGATGAGATACTAAATGATATTTTTCAATAAATAAATACAGAAAATGAATACCGAAGAAAGAGAAAGAAAGTTTAAGGAACATCAACAATTAGTTTCAAAAGTTGTTAAACAACAGGAAGAGATAAAGAAGAAACGGAGACAGAAACTAACTGGTGAAGAAGCCTTTGAAAGAAAACAAGAGAAATTCTTTAAACCACTTTTGAAAACTCAACACTCACCTACAGTTCCCACGGTAGAATTTACTCCGAAAAAACTTCAAATGCTCAAAGATTTTAGTCAGATAACAAAACAAGAACTTGGTGAATTAGAATATGATGACGAGGGATTATTTCGGAAACTTGAGGAGGTAAATCAACCCCCTAATTATGTTGTGGAAGCTCTTCAAAACAATGAATATTCGGCGGGTTCAAAAACCAGAGCAGGTCTCATTCCAACAGAAGAACCAGCAGTGTTTCATCTTGTGGAAGAAAAGGTATTGATATTTAATGATGAATTGATGTTCTTGAGTTCTACTCAACCAAATGTTAAATTAACTCCAAGATTAATGTTTCTTCTAACAAACCCCGGATTCAGCGGTTCAAAATATTTTGAGGAACCACTTGATATGGAAAGAGAGGAAGATAGGGTATATATTGAGTTGTTAAATGCACTTGATTATGGAGTTTCTGTTGCTGGTAAAAGTAAGAAGAATGAGAAGGAGAAACATATTATTGATGCTTTAAGTAAACTTGGTTCAGGTGTTAGTTTTCTTCCAAATGACCCATCACAATTAGTTAATAGGCTATTATTGTTGTTAGGTAGTAAGAAGGCTGGAAACAACAATTGTTTTAATGAATCCTCAGCCATTTTAGATCAGTTGATGAATATGAAAATAATTAATAAATGTCAATACAAAGATATTTTATTAGATATTAAATAAGATGAGAAGCACAATTCTTAGTTTTAATTTCACAACGAGCGATTACACAGCTTCATTCCCTTACCCACTACAACTTGACCCCCTTACCTCATATGAGGCATCTTTATTGTCAATGGAAACTTATAATACCTTGTTTAATATCACAGAGAAAAACAACAAGTTTAGTTATAATCCAGGAAGTGGATATAAAACTATAACCGTTTCACCTGGAGCTTACGAGATTTCTCAAATATCTTCAGAAGTCTCTCGCCTTATGAAAGAAAAAGGTGATGAACCAAAAAATATTGTAATAGATATTCAAAAACACACTTCAAAATCAACTATTAAACTTAAAAATAATTATAAAGTTGATTTCACGATTGAAAATTCGTTTAGAGAGCTATTGGGTTTCTCTTCAAAAAAGATTGAAAATAACGGGACGTTTTACAGTGATAATGTTATCCAAATATCCTCCGGTATAAATTCAGTATTAATTCATTGTGATTTGATTGATGGTGCTTATAACGATGGAATAAGAACAAATACAATATTTTCATTCAGTGCATACTCAACCCCGATTGGTTATAAATTTAATATGGAACCAAAAAATCTTGTCTATTTACCTGTGTCAGGAAAAACCATATACAGAGTAAATTTTAGGATAACCGACCAAGATAATCGTATGATATCCTTTAATGATGAAATTATATCCATCAGAATTCACCTACGTGAAGTTTTTCAATAAATAAATAATGGTTATTGTAAGAAAACACGAGTTGGGAAAATATAAAATAATTACAGGGGAGGGCATGTTCCTTTCACCAGACTATACAAGGTATGTGGGTAAAGGATACTATAAACCTAAGAGACAACGGGGTGTGGGTCATCAATTTCGAAATAAAGGAGATGGGATAATTGATACTCTAATGGGTATTGGTTCAACCATTCTTAAACATAAAGACCTAATTGGTTCAACTGCTTCTCTCATGGGAAATGTAGCAGGTGTTGTAAAGAGTATAAAAGATGCTCAAAAGGAGTCCCATAAATTACAAGCAATCAAAGAAATTAAAAAAGGTAAAACTCAACTATCTTCACAAGAACGACAAAAAATCATTAAAATACTTGGGTCAGGGTTTCAACAATTTTAATACTATATAAATACAAGTATGGAAGCGATTGATAGTATCTATGATTTGGATGATACGATTATCATTTCAAACTCTACTAAAAAGGAAGACTATTTTAAGGTAAATGCTATTACAGGAACCGACTGGAATTCAAACGGAACAAAAAGTTTTGAAATAAATAATCAACAAACTTACTTGAATATAGCTGATAGTTTCTTGCTGTGTAAATTTAAATTCACTAAGGCTGCGAATAATACTAATGCTACACTCGTAAATGATTTCTTCTGGAAAATGTTTGACAGTGTTCGCCTGTATATTGGAACACAAGAGGTTGAAGCGGTTGATTATGTCTCTGCTACATCTGAAATGATGAAATTTACACTATATTCGTTTGGTGATAGAATGGGTAAGGGAGCTGTTGAAGGCTTTATTCCTGATATGTCAACGGGAACAAACACAGACCCTGGTTATAGTCAAAGGAAGTCAATGTATAATGATGACGCAAAAGCTGAGAATAGTTTTACCGTAGCAGTACCTCTTAAAGGTATATTTGGATTTTGTGATTATGATAAAGTTTTGTATGGTCTTAAAATTAGATTTCAACTACAAAGGAATGATAATGTAAATAGATTGCTTTTTGGGGCTGAAAATGCTTTTGGCGACAATAATAAATTTGTTATTAATGATTTGTGTTGGTATATCAATGAATATACTCCTAATCTTAAAACGGAGGAGATGTTAAATAGAAGACTTAACTCAAAGAAACCGCTAAATGTATCATACCTTAAAAGAAGATGTCAACACGTTAAACTGGAACACACTACCTACACTTGGAATTTGGGTGTGCTTGAAGGAAAGCCACGATACCTATGGCTCATTTTAAAAAAACCAGATGGAGAGGAGGGTACTAATAAGAATAATGCACTGAGTGATAATGCTAAGGTGAAACAACTTCGGGTTTCTCTTGATGGCACATTTTATCCGCGAGATAGATTGGAAATTGATTGGGAAAAAAATGATTATGCGGAAGCCTACAAGTCCTACCAAAAAGTGTGTGAAAGTAATGGTAAAAATGATCCTATTTTGGATATGGTTGCATTTAAAGGTTTATATACAATCTACGCAATTGACCTGAGTTCTCAAAAGGAAACTATAAAGTCTAATCGAGTGGATACTTCTCTATACATTGAAAGAGGGGAGAGTGAAGAGGTTAATGCATATTGTTTGCTTTTGGAGGAAACAGAATTACAGATTAATACAGATAATGGTGTTATGATTAATATCACATAGGTTTTTTCTCATAAATAAATGGTTGGGGTATATGTTAATCAAATCAATCTTAATAAATTAACATCTTGTATTCAAAATCAAAAGCCTTGTATTATTAATGTTAATACAATTCAAAGAAAAGGAGCTGTAAGAATTGATGTTTTACTCACACACACACACAAGTAAAAACACTAAATGATGTTGGATCACTTAAAATTAAAATGACGAAACCTATGTTAAAGAAATATTCAATAGATGAGTCAAGAGGAGGATTTCTCCCGTTTCTAATTCCTTTATTTGCTGGTTTAAGTGCGGCGGGAGCATTGACTGGTGGTATTTCAGCAGCGGTAAAAACTGCTAACGAAAGGAAGGCACAACTAAAAGCTCAAAAAGAATTGGAAAGACATAACAAGGAGTTGGAGAAACAAATTAGTGGAAGTGGTGTAATTGTAGATTTTGCTCAAAAACTTGAAAGTCTACCTGATAAAGCTAGATTGTTGGTTGGAGATATGCTTTCCTCTATCGCTCAAGCGGGTGTTAAACTAACTAAACGGGGTAATGGATTGTATCTTTCTCATAAATAAATGGATAAATGGTTTAAACAATTTGGAAAGAATACAACGTCAAATATAGAACTAGCTAAGTATTGTAAAACACTAAAAATTGATAATGTGGTTATTTGTATGAGAGATGAATTAATACATATAAATAAGAATACAAAGAATATTATTATGAATTTAGACACACAGAATGGTTCTCATTGGGTTTGTATTCATAATAGTCAGGATAAATATTATTTTGATAGTTATGGTATGCCACCACCTGTTGAAGTAATACAATTCTTACAGAATGGTGTTTATCAAACATTCCAAGTTCAAGAAATTAATTCTAAATGTTGTGGCCAATTATGTTTATATGTATTATTTCAACTCAACAATAATGAAAATTTTTATGATATCATTTTTTATCTAATATAAATGACCTATGTTGGAAAAGATGGTTCTATCTTTGGAAAATCCTCTCAGGATATTGATTTATCAAATTATTATACAAAGGCACAGGCTGAACGACAAAAATATAGTGTAAGTAAAAATATTAATATGAAGAATACTTATAAATTAATCAATTATCCAAACCCTACAGATGCGAATGACTTGATTAGATTCAGTGATTTATCACAATATATATCTTTAAAGAAAACAGCACGTTTTGTGAAACAAGTAAAATTTACAACCACAACACCTGGTTATACTGACCATACACCTTTCCTCATTGAATTTAACTACCTGCTTACAATTAAATTTTATAAAGAAGGACATTTAGTTAATATGCGAATTAATAAATGGGGGTATGATATGCCTGATTTAGGGTATAATTGGTCTTTTTCAATAAACATAGAAGACCTACATGATTTAAATCAGTCTCGTAAAGAAGAATATTATCCACTTGGTGAAGATAAGGATTTATGTGGAAGTACAATTAGTAAACAACAAATACGTGATTTTAAGAAAATAAAAATATATGATAGTATAGCGATGGTTTGCATGACAAAGAAGGAAGGTAATGAGATAAGGATAGAAAGCCGAGGAATACAAACCGATTTGGTAGTGGGAAGATGGGGTGGTATTACCTGTCATAATATTAATCTCACATATATTTCTGATACATAAATGGCAGGAAGAAGACTACAAGAGAATTATAATTTTTGTATTCAAGGATACCTACAAGAAAAGGGTGCTCGGTTTTACATACCGTACGAATTGGAACATACACATGGAAATTTTGTCATTAAAAACTGGCCTTATACTGATATTGTTAAACCCACAAATAGAGACTTGTTTAAAGTATTAAATAAAAATGAACTTCTCAAAGTTATGAAATATAAAACTCTTTTAGAAATCGTCAACAAATCTTATTGGTATCCTATTATGAGAAAAATAATTATAGATACAAGAATATCTCAAAATCCAGATGAGTATATGTATAATATTATTTGGGACTCAAGCTCAAGGGTTGTAAGGGCTAAGGAAGGAATTGAAGAAGAGAAGGAGGAAAGAGAGAAAAAGGAGAAGGAGGAAAGGGAGAGGGAGGAGAAGGAGGAGAGGGAGAAAAAGGAGGAGGAGAGGGAGAAAAAGGAGAAGGAGGAAGGAGAGAAAAGGGAGAAGGAGGAAAGAGAGAAAAAGAAGAAGGAGGAGAGGGAGAAAAAGGAGAAGGAGGAGAGGGAGGAAAGGGAGCAAAGAGAGAGGGAGGAAAAATATAAAAAGATGGAAATCAGTGAGATTCGTAAAAGATTGAGTGTATTACAGCAAATAAATCAATCTCAACGCACCGAAGAGGAAATTAAAGAATTAACAACTCTTATGAAGATAATGGTTTCAAAAATAACAACGTCAATGTCTTCAATTTCAGGGAGGAGATTTAAACGAGAAAGTGGTGAAGAAGAAGAAGAAGAAGAAGGAAAAGATTATGTGATTGATGATGTTGGTGTCATTGACTTTAGTTAGTTTTTATTTGTAAATAAATGGAGGAGAGAGTGAAGGCATTCCTTAGGATTCTTTATGTTTTAAAAATAAAGATTGAAATGTATATGTTGAAAACCAAAAAGGTTTTGATACTCTGTCGGAATTTTTCTGATAAATAAATATGAGTTATTGTCTCAAATGTAAAAAGAAAACTAAATCTAAAAATATCTCTTATGTTAAAGCTAAAAATAATAGAGTTTATCAAAAAGGAATATGTCAAGTATGTGGCTCTAAAAAGTGCCAATTCATCTCTCCTAAAAGAGGAGGAGACATACAAAAGTTTCTGTCAGGAAGTAAATTTACAACAACTGGAATTCCAGGGGAATTACACCTTCCAGGGTATTCTTTCTGTGGTCCAGGAACAAACTTGGATAAAAGATTAGATGAGGCTGACAATCCTAAACCTTGGTCTAAACCGACAAATAGGGTTGACGAAGTGTGTATGAAGCATGATATTGCTTATGGGAAAACCACTACGTTGACTGAAAAACATAAAGCCGACAGCGAAATGTTGTATAATTTGTCTTTGATACAAAATCCAACGTTGAGAGAGAAAGTTGATAGGTTTATTGTGAGAAATTTGATAAATGCTAAATTGAAACTTGGTCTTGGTTATTCCTCAAAAAACTATTAGGCTCTAATGATGTCATCAAGACTGAGGAGCTTTTGGCTGAAGAATTACACAAACCTATAATCACAAAGTTTAAAAGAAGGAAGGTTTATTCTAAATACACCGACCACATATGGTCCGCTGATTTAATTGAATTGAATAATGACAGGGGATACAGGTATGCTTTAACCGTTATTGATTTGAGGAGTAGATTTGCCTGGGTTGTCCCTTTAAAAAATAAAAGGGGTGATACTTTAATGTTAGCCTTTAAGTGAATATTTGATCGGGATAAAAGGAAACCAAAGAAGTTATGGACTGATGAGGGAACAGAGTTCTATAACAAAATATTCATGAAATTTCTTAAGGGGAAGGGTATTAAATTATACAGCACCTTTAATGAAGGAAAGGCAGTTGTTATTGAGCGTTTTAATCGTACTTTAAAAGAGAAATTATATAAAAAATTCACACAACTCAGTTCTCAAAAATGGGTGTATTTAATTCAGGATATTGTAGATAATTACAATAATACAGTTCATTCATCAACAAAATCAAAACCATCAGAAACATTTACAAAATTAGAATATGAAAAGGAGATTAATTTGAGAAAGCCCAAGTTTAAAGTTGGTGATATTGTAAGAATATACAAATGGAAAAGCCATTTTGAGAAAGGTTATACAAAGAGATGGACTAATGAATTATTTAAAATCGTTGATGTAATGGATACAGTCCCTTGGACCTACAAATTATATGATTTAAATGGAGAAGAAATCTTGGGTTCATTTTACTCACAAGAATTACAAAAAACACAAGTAAGCAGATAATACCCTTGAAAATAATAAATAAATAAATAAAATGTAATGGGGATACGTTTTTAAATCTGTGAACCCCAAACACAGAATCCCACAACTTTTTAGTTGGGGCTTAACTTTTGTGTGTGTATAATGGGGATACGTTTTTAAATCTGTGAACCCCAAACACAGAATCCCACAACTTTTCAGTTGGGGCTTGACTTTTGTGTGTGTATAATGGGGATACGTTTTTAAATCTGTGAACCCCAAACACAGAATCCCACAACTTTTCAGTTGGGGCTTAACTTTTGAGTGTGTATAATGGGGATACGTTTTTAAATCTGTGAACCCCAAACACAGAATCCCACAACTTTTCAGTTGGGGCTTAACTTTTGTGTGTGTATAATGGGGATACGTTTTTAAATCTGTGAACCCCAAACACAGAATCCCTCAACTTTCCAGTTGGGGCTTAACTTTTGTGTATGTGTGAGTGAGTCATAATAATATACAAACCCTAACCCAACCCCATCCCTAACCCAAACCCATCCCTAACCCAAACCCATCCCTAACCCAAACCCATCCCTAACCCAACCCCATCCCTAACCCAACCCATTCCTAACCCAACCCCATCCCTAACCCAACCCAATCCCTAACCCAACCCCATCCCTAACCCAACCCCATCCCTAACCCAACCCCATCCCTAACCCAACCCCATCCCTAACCCTCACATTCAAAATCCCAACCCTAACCCAACCCCATCCCTAACCCAACCCCAACCCATCCCTAACCCTCACATTCAAAATCCCAACCCTAACCCAATCCCATCCCTAACCCAACCCCAACCCTCACATTCAAAATCCCAACCCTAACCCAACCCCATCCCTAACCCAACCCCATCCCTAACCCTCACATTCAAAATCCCACCCAAACCCTAACATAATCTTTTTTTTCTTCTTTTAAAAAAATATGTATTTCATTTTTTTTTTTTCCTCTTCTTCCAATTCTGTCTTTCAAGGCTTTCAAGTTTGAAGAAGTAGAAATGGGAAGAAAGAATTTTCCAGCATTTTCTTCCTCGAACTTTCTTGATATTGCTTAAATCAAGCGTCATTAAACAAAGAACATTGTTCATTGCTTTAGAATCCAAAGAGTCTCCAAGATGGACCCCACAGGTAGAGTCTCCAAAATAAAACCAACTTTCCAAGTTCCCAAGGTATAACCACATTCCTGTTGAGCCTCCAAGATAGGTATCACATTCCGAGTCATCAAAACAAAACCCCCATTCCGAGTCTCCAAAAATATAACCATCTTTCCAAGTCCCCAAGGTAGAACCACAATTTTCAGAAATATTTGGGGTTTCCGTGATAAGTCTCACATAGTATAACTGCGGACCATCAGGGAAAACTTCCCTTTCCCAATTTTTTAGGGTTTCTATGATGTGTCTCACATAGTATAACTGCGGACCATCAGGGAGAACTCTCCTTGCCCAATTTTTTAGGGTTTCTATGATGTGTCTCACATAGTATAACTGCGGACCATCAGGGAGAATTCCCGTTTCCCAATTTTTTAGGGTTTCTATGATGTGTCTCACATAGTATAACTGCGGACCATCAGGGAGAACTCTCCTTGCCCAATTTTTTAGGGTTTCTATGATGTGTCTCACATAGTATAACTGCGGACCATCAGGGAGAACTCTCCTTGCCCAATTTTTTAGGGTTTCTATGATGTGTCTCACATAGTATAACTGCGGACCATCAGGGAGAATTCCCATTTCACAATTTTTTAGGGTTTCTATGATGTGTCTCACATAGTATAACTGCGGACCATCAGGGAGAACTCCCCTTTCCCAATTTTCAGAAATTTGTGGGTCTCCAATGTATGACTTGTATTCTGGCTCATCAAGGTAGAACTTGTTCAGTGGGTTTTGTTTTGATAACTCACAACAAGTATCATCATGGTAAAACTCTTTTTCAGGATTTTGTGGATCTCCAAGGTATAACTCTTTGGCTGGGTCATCAAGGTAGAACTCGTTCTGGGGGTCTTGGTTGTTCAAAATGTCTTCAAACAAAAAAATAACTTCATCCCAAGTTGTGTTAAAAGCAGAATTTTCATTTCGTATCTCAGATACAATTTCCTGTGAAAGAAAATAACAATGTATTAATTTAATACAATATTTTTATTTGTATAAATCAAGCTCTATGAATATTAAAATAAACTTTGTTAACTCTTACATGAGTCTCATCTAAAAAAAAAAAAAAAAAAAAAAATTAAATAAATAAATAAATAAATAAACAAACTTACCTCCATTGATAAGAGGTTCGAGTCCAGTTCATCAATCTGAAGGTTGAGTTCTACACAGGTAGTAGGACTCCAAGGAATAGCAAAGTTATCCCATTCCATTTCGGCATAGGAGTCCATTCTCAAGTGAAGCAGAAAGCGTGTTTGAAAAAGCCTGTGTGGTCCGTGCCTTTTATAAGAAGGGCTGGGTGTGTGTCATTTCCTGTGGAAATTCCCTGGGCGTGTCTTAACTGGAAATGATGTGATGGAAATTCCCTGAAAATGATGTAATGTATTACCTGGAAATGATACAATGCTGAAGAGTTTATAAAGTGGGTGGGACTTAGCAAAAGTGGGCGGAGCGTAGCAAAAGTGGGCGGGACATAGCAAAAAGTGGGCGTGGCCTAACAAAAAGTGGGCGGGGCTTAGTAAAAGGTGGGCGTGGCTTACCAAAAGTGGGCGGGGTTTACCAAAAAGTGGACGGAGCTTAACAAAAGGTGGGCAGAGCCTACCAAAAAGTGTGTGGCACTGGAGGCGCTCAAACAAGAACATTGAGGGAGGTTTACCATTTTATCTTAGCTCAGTTAAAATATCTTAATAAAGAACCAAACTCAAACATATTTTTTGTTAATGTATTAGACGGTGAGGAGAGTTGTAGGAGAATTAAATTATTTCCCACACATAAACAAATATTTGTAGGGTCGTTGTTTGAGTGGGTTATATTCACCAGATGATATTAAGAGTAAAAGGTTAAAAGGTTCATAAGGTCAGAAGGATCACAGGTGTTTAAATGGTCTAATGAATAAGGATAACATGTCAAAAGGTTAGAAGGTTCGTAAAGAACAGGGTGAGAGAAATAGAGGTCTTTAGGGGCAATATGGAAGTGAATGGGTCAAAGATTAATCTGCCAGATGATATGTAGAAGAAGGATGATAGGTCTATAAGAGAAAACAAATATTTGTAGTGTTTGAGTGGTCTAATGAACAACATTAAGGATAGGTACTACAGACAAAAGGTTCATAAAGATGAGGGTGGGAGAAATAGAGGTGTTTATGATTTTTGAAAAAGACAAGGGGGTAAATGACATTAGATAGGGATTTCCCATGTTAAACGGAGGTGTCCCAGAAGCAACATTATTACACTACTAGTGGTTCTGCAACACAAGCTCTAGTCTGGAAAGTGGTTTTCAATGCCAGCACAAGTGCGAACAGTGGTTTTGCAACAGCAACACAAGTGAGACAAATGGTTTTGCAACACTAACACAAGTGCAAAAAGTGGTTTTCAATGCCAGCACAAGTGCGGAAAGTAGTTCTGCAACACTAGCTCAAGTGTGAAAAGTTGTTTTAAACTCCAGCACAAGTGCGGAAAATGGTTTTGCAACACTAACACAAGTGCAAAAAGTGGTTTTGCAACACCAACACAAGTGAGGCAAATGGTTTTGCAACACTAACACAAGTGCAAAAAGTGGTTTTCAACGCCAGCACACGTGCGAAAAGTGGTTCTGCAACACAAGCTCAAGTGGAGAACGTGGTTTTCAACATGAGCGTAAGTGTGAAAAGTGGTTTTGCAACACCAGCTCAAGTGCTGAGAGTGGATTTCAACGCCAGCAGAAGTGAGACAAATGGTTTTGCAACACTAACACAAGTGCGAAAAGTGGTTTTAAGCACTAACAGGAGCGCGAAAAGTGGTTTTCAACACTAGCAGATGTGCAAAAAGTGGTTTTCAACGCCAGCACAAGTGCAGAAAGTGGTTTTGCAATACTAGCACATGTGTGAAAAGTGGTTTTCAATGCCAGCACAAGTGTGGAAAGTGGATTTGCAACACTAACACAAGTGCAAAAAGTGGTTTTCAATGCCAGCACATGTGACAAAAGTGGTTTTGCAACACAAGCTCTCGTCTGGAAAGTGGTTTTCAATGCCAGCACAAGTGAGAAAAGTGGTTCTGCAACACAAGCTCTAGTCTGGAAAGTGGTTTCCAATGCCAGCACATGTGCGAAAAGTAGTTCTGCAACACTAGCTCAAGTGTGGAAAGTGGTTTTAAACACCAGCACAAGTGCGGAAAATGGTTTTGCAACACTAACATAAGTGCAGAAAGTGGTTTTAAGCACTAACAGGAGCGCAAAAAGTGGTTTTCAACACGAGCAGATGTGCAAAAAGTGATTTTCAATGCCAGCACAAGTGCAGAAAGTGGTTTTGCAATACTAGCACATGTGTGAAAAGTGGTTTTCAATGCCAGCATATGTGTGGAAAGTGGTTCTGCAACACAAGATCAAGTGTGGAAAGTGGTTTTCAATGCCAGCACAAGTGCGGAAAGTAGTTCTGCACCACTATCTCAAGTGAGGAAAGTGGTTTTAAACACCAGGACAACTGCCGAAAATTCGTTTTGCAACACTAACACAAGTGCAAAAAGTGGTTTTGCAACACTAACACAAGTGCAAAAAGTGGTTTTGCAACACTAACACAAGTGCGAAAAGTGGTTTTGCAACACAAACACAAGTGTAAAAATGGTTTTGCACCCTAACATAAGTGTGAAAGTGGTTTTACAACACGAGCACAAGTGCGATAAGAGGTTTTGCAACACTAACCCAATTGTGATTTGTGGTTTTCAACACTGGCGCAAGTGCGAAAAGTGGTATTGCAACACTAACACAAGTGTAAAATGTGGTTTTGCAACACTAAGACAAATGCGAATTGTGGTTTTCAACAATAGCGCAAGTGCGATAAGAGGTTTTGCAACACGAACCCAATTGCGATTTGTGGTTTTCAACAATGGCGCAAGTGCAAAAAGTGGTTTTGCAACACTAACATAAGTGCAAAAAGTCGTTTTGCAACACTAACACAAGTGCGATAAGTGGTTTTGCAACACTAACACAAGTGTGATAAGTGGTTTTCAACACTAGCAAGTGTGCTGAAAGTGGTTTTCAACGGCAGCAGAAGTGTGGAAATTGGTTTTTGCAACACTAACACAAATGCGAATCATGGTTTACAACACCAGCACGAGTGCGGAAAGTGGTTTGCAACACCAACACAATTGTGGAAAGTGGTTTTCAACACGAGCAGATGTGCAAAAAGTGATTTTCAACGCCAGCACAAGTGCAGAAAGTGGTTTTGCAATACAAGCACATGTGTGAAAAGTGGTTTTCAATGCCAGCACAAGTGTGGAAAGTGGTTTTGCAACACTAACACAAGTGCAAAAAGTGGTTTTCAATTCCAGCACAAGTGAAAAACGTGGTTCTGCAACAGAAGCTCTAGTCTGGAAAGTGGTTTTCAATGCCAGCACAAGTGTGGAAAGTGGTTTTGCAACACTAACACAAGTGCAAAAAGTGGTTTTCAATGCCAGCACAAGTGACAAAAGTGGTTCTGCAACACAAGCTCTAGTCTGGAAAGTGGTTTTCAATGCCAGCACAAGTGCGAACAGTGGTTTTGCAACAGCAACACAAGTGAGACAAATGGTTTTGCAACACTAACACAAGTGCAAAAAGTGGTTTTCAATGCCAGCACAAGTGCGGAAAGTAGTTCTGCAACACTAGCTCAAGTGTGAAAAGTTGTTTTAAACACCAGCACAAGTGCGGAAAATGGTTTTGCAACACTAACACAAGTGCAAAAAGTGGTTTTGCAACACCAACACAAGTGAGGCAAATGGTTTTGCAACACTAACACAAGTGCAAAAAGTGGTTTTCAACGCCAGCACACGTGCGAAAAGTGGTTCTGCAACACAAGCTCAAGTGGAGAACGTGGTTTTCAACATGAGCGTAAGTGTGAAAAGTGGTTTTGCAACACCAGCTCAAGTGCTGAGAGTGGATTTCAACGCCAGCAGAAGTGAGACAAATGGTTTTGCAACACTAACACAAGTGCGAAAAGTGGTTTTAAGCACTAACAGGAGCGCGAAAAGTGGTTTTCAACACTAGCAGATGTGCAAAAAGTGGTTTTCAACGCCAGCACAAGTGCAGAAAGTGGTTTTGCAATACTAGCACATGTGTGAAAAGTGGTTTTCAATGCCAGCACAAGTGTGGAAAGTGGATTTGCAACACTAACACAAGTGCAAAAAGTGGTTTTCAATGCCAGCACATGTGACAAAAGTGGTTTTGCAACACAAGCTCTCGTCTGGAAAGTGGTTTTCAATGCCAGCACAAGTGCGAAAAGTGGTTTTGCAACAGCATCACAAGTGAGACAAATGGTTTTGCAACAATAACGAAAGTGCAAAAAGTGGTTTTCAATGCCAGCACAAGTGCGAAAAGTGGTTCTGCAACACAAGCTCAAGTGTGGAAAGTGGTTTTCAATGCCAGCACAAGTGCGGAAAGTAGTTCTGCACCACTATGTCAAGTGAGGAAAGTGGTTTTAAACACGAGGACAAGTGCCGAAAATTCGTTTTGCAACACGAACACAAGTTCAAAAAGTGGTTTTGCAACACTAACACAAGTGCAAAAAGTGGTTTTGCAACACTAACACAAGTGCGAAAAGTGGTTTTCAATGCCAGCACAAGTGACAAAAGTGGTTCTGCAACACAAGCTCTCGTAGGAAAAGCGGTTTTCAATGCCAGCACAAGTGCGAAAAGTGGTTTTGCAACAGCAACACAAGTGAGACAAATGGTTGTGCAACAATAACACAAGTGCAAAAAGTGGTTTTCAACGCCAGCACAAATGTGGAAAGTGGTTTTGCAACACTAACACAAGGGCAAACAGTGGTTTTCAATGCCAGCACAAGTGACAAAAGTGGTTCTGAAACACAAGCTCTAGTCCGGAAAGTGGTTTTCAATGCCAGCACAAGTGCGAAAAGGGCATTTTGCAACAGCAACACAAAGTGAGACAAATGGTTTTGCAACACTAACACAAGTGCAAAAAGTTGTTTTGAGCACGAACAGTAGCGCGAAAAGTGGTTTTCAACACTAGTAGATGTGCAGAAAGTGGTTTTGCAATACTAGCACATGTGTGAAAAGTGGTTTTCAATGCCAGCACAAGTGTGGAAAGTGGATTTGCAACACTAACACAAGTGCAAAATGTGGTTTTCAATGCCAGCACATGTGACAAAAGTGGTTCGCCAACACAAGCTCTTGTCTGGAAAGTGGTTTTCAATGCCAGCACAAGTGCGAAAAGTGGTTTTGCAACAGCATCACAAGTGAGACAAATGGTTTTGCAACAATAACGAAAGTGCAAAAAGTGGTTTTCAATGCCAGCACAAGTGCGAAAAGTGGTTCTGCAACACAAGCTCAAGTGTGGAAAGTGGTTTTCAATGCCAGCACAAGTGCGGAAAGTAGTTCTGCACCACTATCTCAAGTGAGGAAAGTGGTTTTAAACACCAGGACAACGGCCGAAAATTCGTTTTGCAACACTAACACAAGTGCAAAAAGTGGTTTTGCAACACTAACACAAGTGCAAAAAGTGGTTTTGCAACACTAACACAAGTGCGAAAAGTGGATTTGCAACACAAACACAAGTGTAAAAATGGTTTTGCAACACTAACATAAGTGTGAAAGTGGTTTTGCAACACGAGCACAAGTGCGATAAGAGGTTTTGCAACACTAACCCAATTGTGATTTGTGGTTTTCAACACTGGCGCAAGTGCGAAAAGTGGTATTGCAACACTAACACAAGTGTAAAATGTGGTTTTGCAACACTAAGACAAATGCGAATTGTGGTTTTCAACAATAGCGCAAGTGCGATAAGAGGTTTTGCAACACGAACCCAATTGCGATTTGTGGTTTTCAACAATGGCGCAAGTGCAAAAAGTGGTTTTGCAACACTAACATAAGTGCAAAAAGTCGTTTTGCCACACTAACACAAGTGCGAAAGTGGTTTTGCAACACTAACACAAGTGCGATAAGTGGTTTTCAACACTAGCAAGTGTGCCGAAAGTGGTTTTCAACGGCAGCAGAAGTGTGGAAATTGGTTTTTGCAACACTAACACAAATGCGAATCATGGTTTACAACACCAGCACGCGTGCGGAAAGTGGTTTGCAACACCAACACAAGTGTGGAAAGTGGTTTTCAATGCCAGCACAAGTGTGGAAAGTGGTTTTGCAACACTAACACAAGTGCAAAAAGTGGTTTTCAATGCCAGCACAAGTGAGAAAAGTGGTTCTGCAACACAAGCTCTAGTCTGGAAAGTGGTTTTCAATGCCAGCACATGTGCGAAAAGTAGTTCTGCAACACTAGCTCAAGTGTGGAAAGTGGTTTTAAACACCAGCACAAGTGCGGAAAATGGTTTTGCAACACTAAAACAAGTGCAAAAAGTGGTTTTGCAACACCAACACAAGTGAGACAAATGGTTTTGCAACACTAACACAAGTGCAGAAAGTGGTTTTAAGCACTAACAGGAGCGCAAAAAGTGGTTTTCAACACGAGCAGATGTGCAAAAAGTGATTTTCAACGCCAGCACAAGTGCAGAAAGTGGTTTTGCAATACAAGCACATGTGTGAAAAGTGGTTTTCAATGCCAGCACATGTGTGGAAAGTGGTTTTGCAACACTAACACAAGTGCAAAAAGTGGTTTTCAATTCCAGCACAAGTGAAAAACGTGGTTCTGCAACAGAAGCTCTAGTCTGGAAAGTGGTTTTCAATGCCAGCACAAGTGTGGAAAGTGGTTTTGCAACACTAACACAAGTGCAAAAAGTGGTTTTCAATGCCAGCACAAGTGCGAAAAGTGGTTTTGCAACAGCAACACAAGTGAGACAAATGGTTTTGCAACACTAACACAAGTGCAAAAAGTGGTTTTCAATGCCAGCACAAGTGCGGAAAGTAGTTCTGCAACACTAGCTCAAGTGTGGAAAGTTGTTTTAAACACCAGCACAAGTGCGGAAAATGGTTTTGCAACACTAACACAAGTGCGAAAAGTGGTTTTGCAACAGCAACACAAGTGAGGCAAATGGTTTTGCAACACTAACACAAGTGCAAAAAGTGGTTTTCAACGCCAGCACACGTGCGAAAAGTGGTTCTGCAACACAAGCTCAAGTGGAGAACGTGGTTTTCAACATGAGCGCAAGTGTGAAAAGTGGTTTTGCAACACCAGCTCAAGTGCTGAGAGTGGATTTCAACGCCAGCAGAAGTGAGACAAATGGTTTTGCAACACTAACACAAGTGCGAAAAGTGGTTTTAAGCACTAACAGGAGCGCGAAAAGTGGTTTTCAACACTAGCAGATGTGCAAAAAGTGGTTTTCAACGCCAGCACAAGTGCAGAAAGTGGTTTTGCAATACAAGCACATGTGTGAAAAGTGGTTTTCAATGCCAGCACAAGTGTGGAAAGTGGATTTGCAACACTAACACAAGTGCAAAAAGTGGTTTTCAATGCCAGCACATGTGACAAAAGTGGTTTTGCAACACAAGCTCTCGTCTGGAAAGTGGTTTTCAATGCCAGCACAAGTGCGAAAAGTGGTTTTGCAACAGCATCACAAGTGAGACAAATGGTTTTGCAACAATAACGAAAGTGCAAAAAGTGGTTTTCAATGCCAGCACAAGTGCGAAAAGTGGTTCTGCAACACAAGCTCAAGTGTGGAAAGTGGTTTTCAATGCCAGCACAAGTGCGGAAAGTAGTTCTGCACCACTATGTCAAGTGAGGAAAGTGGTTTTAAACACCAGGGCAAGTGCCGAAAATTCGTTTTGCAACACGAACACAAGTTCAAAAAGTGGTTTTGCAACACTAACACAAGTGCAAAAAGTGGTTTTGCAACACTAACACAAGTGCGAAAAGTGGTTTTGCAACACAAACACAAGTGTAAAAGTGGTTTTGCAACACTAACATAAGTGTGAAAGTGGTTTTGCAACACTAACCCAATTGCGATTTGTGGTTTTCAACACTGGTGCAAGTGCGATAAGTGGTATTGCAACACTAACACAAGTGTAAAATGTGGTTTTGCAACACCAAGACAAACGCGAATTGTGGTTTTCAACAATAGCGCAAGTGCGATAAGAGGTTTTGCAACACTAACCCAATTGCGATTTGTGGTTTTCAACACTGGCGCAAGTGCAAAAAGTGGTTTTGCAACACTAACACAAGTGCGAAAAGTCGTTTTGCAACACTAACACAAGTGCAAAAAGTCGTTTTGCAACACTAACACAAGTGCGAAAGTGGTTTTGCAACACTAACACAAGTGCGATAAGTGGTTTTGCAACACTAACACAAGTGTGATAAGTGGTTTTCAACACTAGCAAGTGTCTGAAAGTGGTTTTCAACGGCAGCAGAAGTGTGGAAATTGGTTTTGCAACACTAACACAAATGCGAATAATGGTTTACAACACCAGCACGAGTGCGGAAAGTGGTTTGCAACACTAACACAAGTGTGGAAAGTGGTTTTCAAGGCCAGCACAAGTGTGGAAAGTCGTTTTGCAACACTAACACAAGTGCAAAAAGTGGTTTTCAATGCCAGCACAAGTGAGAAAAGTGGTTCTGCAACACAAGCTCTAGTCTGGAAAGTGGTTTCCAATGCCAGCACATGTGCGAAAAGTAGTTCTGCAACACTAGCTCAAGTGTGGAAAGTGGTTTTAAACACCAGCACAAGTGCGGAAAATGGTTTTGCAACACTAACATAAGTGCAGAAAGTGGTTTTAAGCACTAACAGGAGCGCAAAAAGTGGTTTTCAACACGAGCAGATGTGCAAAAAGTGATTTTCAATGCCAGCACAAGTGTGGAAAGTGGTTTTGCAACACTAACACAAGTGCAAAAAGTGGTTTTCAATTCCAGCACAAGTGAAAAACGTGGTTCTGCAACAGAAGCTCTAGTCTGGAAAGTGGTTTTCAATGCCAGCACAAGTGTGGAAAGTGGTTTTGCAACACTAACACAAGTGCAAAAAGTGGTTTTCAATGCCAGCACAAGTGACAAAAGTGGTTCTGCAACACAAGCTCTAGTCTGGAAAGTGGTTTTCAATGCCAGCACAAATGTGGAAAGTGGTTTTGCAACACTAACACAAGGGCAAACAGTGGTTTTCAATGCCAGCACAAGTGACAAAAGTGGTTCTGAAACACAAGCTCTAGTCTGGAAAGTGGTTTTCAATGCCAGCACAAGTGCGAAAAGGGCATTTTGCAACAGCAACACAAAGTGAGACAAATGGTTTTGCAACACTAACACAAGTGCAAAAAGTTGTTTTGAGCACGAACAGTAGCGCGAAAAGTGGTTTTCAACACTAGTAGATGTGCAAAAAGTGGTTTTCAAAGCCAGCACAAGTGCAGAAAGTGGTTTTGCAATACTAGCACATGTGTGAAAAGTGGTTTTCAATGCCAGCACAAGTGTGGAAAGTGGATTTGCAACACTAACACAAGTGCAAAATGTGGTTTTCAATGCCAGCACATGTGACAAAAGTGGTTCGCCAACACAAGCTCTTGTCTGGAAAGTGGTTTTCAATGCCAGCACAAGTGCGAAAAGTGGTTTTGCAACAGCATCACAAGTGAGACAAATGGTTTTGCAACAATAACGAAAGTGCAAAAAGTGGTTTTCAATGCCAGCACAAGTGCGAAAAGTGGTTCTGCAACACAAGCTCAAGTGTGGAAAGTGGTTTTCAATGCCAGCACAAGTGCGGAAAGTAGTTCTGCACCACTATCTCAAGTGAGGAAAGTGGTTTTAAACACCAGGACAACGGCCGAAAATTCGTTTTGCAACACTAACACAAGTGCAAAAAGTGGTTTTGCAACACTAACACAAGTGCAAAAAGTGGTTTTGCAACACTAACACAAGTGCGAAAAGTGGTTTTGCAACACAAACCCAAGTGTAAAAATGGTTTTGCAACACTAACATAAGTGTGAAAGTGGTTTTGCAACACGAGCACAAGTGCGATAAGAGGTTTTGCAACACTAACCCAATTGTGATTTGTGGTTTTCAACACTGGCGCAAGTGCGAAAAGTGGTATTGCAACACTAACACAAGTGTAAAATGTGGTTTTGCAACACTAAGACAAATGCGAATTGTGGTTTACAACAATAGCGCAAGTGCGATAAGAGGTTTTGCAACACGAACCCAATTGCGATTTGTGGTTTTCAACAATGGCGCAAGTGCAAAAAGTGGTTTTGCAACACTAACATAAGTGCAAAAAGTCGTTTTGCCACACTAACACAAGTGCGAAAGTGGTTTTGCAACACTAACACAAGTGCGATAAGTGGTTTTCAACACTAGCAAGTGTGCTGAAAGTGGTTTTCAACGGCAGCAGAAGTGTGGAAATTGGTTTTTGCAACACTAACACAAATGCGAATCATGGTTTACAACACCAGCACGCGTGCGGAAAGTGGTTTGCAACACCAACACAAGTGTGGAAAGTGGTTTTCAATGCCAGCACAAGTGTGGAAAGTGGTTTTGCAACACTAACACAAGTGCAAAAAGTGGTTTTCAATGCCAGCACAAGTGAGAAAAGTGGTTCTGCAACACAAGCTCTAGTCTGGAAAGTGGTTTTCAATGCCAGCACATGTGCGAAAAGTAGTTCTGCAACACTAGCTCAAGTGTGGAAAGTGGTTTTAAACACCAGCACAAGTGCGGAAAATGGTTTTGCAACACTAAAACAAGTGCAAAAAGTGGTTTTGCAACACCAACACAAGTGAGACAAATGGTTTTGCAACACTAACACAAGTGCAGAAAGTGGTTTTAAGCACTAACAGGAGCGCAAAAAGTGGTTTTCAACACGAGCAGATGTGCAAAAAGTGATTTTCAACGCCAGCACAAGTGCAGAAAGTGGTTTTGCAATACAAGCACATGTGTGAAAAGTGGTTTTCAATGCCAGCACATGTGTGGAAAGTGGTTTTGCAACACTAACACAAGTGCAAAAAGTGGTTTTCAATTCCAGCACAAGTGAAAAACGTGGTTCTGCAACAGAAGCTCTAGTCTGGAAAGTGGTTTTCAATGCCAGCACAAGTGTGGAAAGTGGTTTTGCAACACTAACACAAGTGCAAAAAGTGGTTTTCAATGCCAGCACAAGTGACAAAAGTGGTTCTGCAACACAAGCTCTAGTCTGGAAAGTGGTTTTCAATGCCAGCACAAGTGCGAAAAGTGGTTTTGCAACAGCAACACAAGTGAGACAAATGGTTTTGCAACACTAACACAAGTGCAAAAAGTGGTTTTCAATGCCAGCACAAGTGCGGAAAGTAGTTCTGCAACACTAGCTCAAGTGTGGAAAGTTGTTTTAAACACCAGCACAAGTGCGGAAAATGGTTTTGCAACACTAACACAAGTGCAAAAAGTGGTTTTGCAACACCAACACAAGTGAGGCAAATGGTTTTGCAACACTAACACAAGTGTAAAAAGTGGTTTTCAACGCCAGCACACGTGCGAAAAGTGGTTCTGCAACACAAGCTCAAGTGGAGAACGTGGTTTTCAACATGAGCGCAAGTGTGAAAAGTGGTTTTGCAACACCAGCTCAAGTGCTGAGAGTGGATTTCAACGCCAGCAGAAGTGAGACAAATGGTTTTGCAACACTAACACAAGTGCGAAAAGTGGTTTTAAGCACTAACAGGAGCGCGAAAAGTGGTTTTCAACACTAGCAGATGTGCAAAAAGTGGTTTTCAACGCCAGCACAAGTGCAGAAAGTGGTTTTGCAATACAAGCACATGTGTGAAAAGTGGTTTTCAATGCCAGCACAAGTGTGGAAAGTGGATTTGCAACACTAACACAAGTGCAAAAAGTGGTTTTCAATGCCAGCACATGTGACAAAAGTGGTTTTGCAACACAAGCTCTCGTCTGGAAAGTGGTTTTCAATGCCAGCACAAGTGCGAAAAGTGGTTTTGCAACAGCATCACAAGTGAGACAAATGGTTTTGCAACAATAACGAAAGTGCAAAAAGTGGTTTTCAATGCCAGCACAAGTGCGAAAAGTGGTTCTGCAACACAAGCTCAAGTGTGGAAAGTGGTTTTCAATGCCAGCACAAGTGCGGAAAGTAGTTCTGCACCACTATGTCAAGTGAGGAAAGTGGTTTTAAACACCAGGACAAGTGCCGAAAATTCGTTTTGCAACACGAACACAAGTTCAAAAAGTGGTTTTGCAACACTAACACAAGTGCAAAAAGTGGTTTTGCAACACTAACACAAGTGCGAAAAGTGGTTTTGCAACACAAACACAAGTGTAAAAGTGGTTTTGCAACACTAACATAAGTGTGAAAGTGGTTTTGCAACACTAACCCAATTGCGATTTGTGGTTTTCAACACTGGTGCAAGTGCGATAAGTGGTATTGCAACACTAACACAAGTGTAAAATGTGGTTTTGCAACACCAAGACAAACGCGAATTGTGGTTTTCAACAATAGCGCAAGTGTGATAAGAGGTTTTGCAACACTAACCCAATTGCGATTTGTGGTTTTCAACACTGGCGCAAGTGCAAAAAGTGGTTTTGCAACACTAACACAAGTGCGAAAAGTCGTTTTGCAACACTAACACAAGTGCAAAAAGTCGTTTTGCAACACTAACACAAGTGCGAAAGTGGTTTTGCAACACTAACACAAGTGCGATAAGTGGTTTTGCAACACTAACACAAGTGTGATAAGTGGTTTTCAACACTAGCAAGTGTCTGAAAGTGGTTTTCAACGGCAGCAGAAGTGTGGAAATTGGTTTTGCAACACTAACACAAATGCGAATAATGGTTTACAACACCAGCACGAGTGCGGAAAGTGGTTTGCAACACTAACACAAGTGTGGAAAGTGGTTTTCAATGCCAGCACAAGTGAGAAAAGTGGTTCTGCAACACAAGCTCTAGTCTGGAAAGTGGTTTCCAATGCCAGCACATGTGCGAAAAGTAGTTCTGCAACACTAGCTCAAGTGTGGAAAGTGGTTTTAAACACCAGCACAAGTGCGGAAAATGGTTTTGCAACACTAACATAAGTGCAGAAAGTGGTTTTAAGCACTAACAGGAGCGCAAAAAGTGGTTTTCAACACGAGCAGATGTGCAAAAAGTGATTTTCAATGCCAGCACAAGTGCAGAAAGTGGTTTTGCAATACTAGCACATGTGTGAAAAGTGGTTTTCAATGCCAGCACATGTGTGGAAAGTGGTTTTGCAACACTAACACAAGTGCAAAAAGTGGTTTTCAATGCCAGCACAAGTGCGAAAAGTGGTTTTGCAACAGCAACACAAGTGACACAAGTGGTTTTCAATGCCAGCAAAAGTGTGGAAAGTGGTTTTGCAACACTAACACAAGTGCAAAAAGTGGTTTTCAATACCAGCACAAGTGCGAAAAGTGGTTTTGCAACAGCAAAACAAGTGAGACAAGTGGTTTTCAATGCCAGCACAATTGTGGAAAGTGGTTTTGCAACACTAACACAAGTGCCAAAGTGGTTTTCAATGCCAGCACAAGTGACAAAAGTGGTTTTGCAACACTAACACAAGTGCAAAAAGTGGTTTTCAATGCCAGCACAAGTGACAAAAGTGGTTCTGCAACACAAGCTCTAGTCTGGAAAGTGGTTTTCAATGCCAGCACAAGTGCGAAAAGTGGTTTTGCAACAGCAACACAAGTGAGACAAATGGTTTTGCAACACTAACACAAGTGCAAAAAGTGGTTTTAAACACCAACACAAGTGAGACAAATGGTTTTGCAACACTAACACAAGTGCAAAAAGTAGTTTTCAACACCAGCACACGTGCGAAAAGTGGTTCTGCAACACAAGCTCAAGTGGAGAACGTGGTTTTCAACATGAGCGCAAGTGTGAAAAGTGGTTTTGCAACACCAGCTCAAGTGCGGAGTTTTCCTCTGGTTTTCCTCAAGTGCGGACCTCAAAAACAAATGGATTTGCAACACTAACACAAGTGCGAAAAGTGGTTTTAAGCACTAACAGGAGCGCGAAAAGTGGTTTTCAACACTAGCAGATGTGCAAAAAGTGGTTTTCAACGCCAGCACAAGTGCAGAAAGTTACTTTGCAATACTAGCACATGTGTGAAAAGTGGTTTTCAATGCCAGCACATGTGCGAAAAGTCGTTCTGCAACACTAGCTCAAGTGTGGAAAGTGGTTTTAAACACCAGCACAAGTGCGGAAAATGGTTTTGCAACACTAACACAAGTGCAAAAAGTGGTTTTCAATGCCAGCACAAGTGACAAAAGTGGTTCTGCAACACAAGCTCTAATCTGGAAAGTGGTTTTCAATGCCAGCACAAGTGCGAAAAGTGGTTTTGCAACAGCAACACAAGTGAGACAAATGGTTTTGCAACACTAACACAAGTGCAAAAAGTGGTTTTCAATGCCAGCACAAGTGACAAAAGTGGTTCTGCAACACAAGCTCTCGTATGAAAAGTGGTTTTCAATGCCAGCACAAGTGCGAAAAGTGGTTTTGCAACAGCAACACAAGTGAGACAAATGGTTGTGCAACAATAACACAGGTGCAAAAAGTGGTTTTCAACGCCAGCACAAATGTGGAAAGTGGTTTTGCAACACTAACACAAGTGCAAACAGTGGTTTTCAATGCCAGCACAAGTGATAAAAGTGGTTCTGAAACACAGGCTCTAGTCTGGAAAGTGGTTTTCAATGCAGGCACAAGTGCGAAAAGGGCATTTTGCAACAGCAACACAAAGTGAGACAAATGGTTTTGCAACACTAACACAAGTGCAAAAAGTTGTTTTGAGCACGAACAGGAGCGCGAAAAGTGGTTTTCAACACTAGCAGATGTGCAAAAAGTGGTTTTCAACGCCAGCACAAGTGCAGAAAGTGGTTTTGCAATACAAGCACATGTGTGAAAAGTGGTTTTCAATGCCAGCACAAGTGTGGAAAGTGGATTTGCAACACTAACACAAGTGCAAAAAGTGGTTTTCAATGCCAGCACATGTGACAAAAGTGGTTTTGCAACACAAGCTCTCGTCTGGAAAGTGGTTTTCAATGCCAGCACAAGTGCGAAAAGTGGTTTTGCAACAGCATCACAAGTGAGACAAATGGTTTTGCAACAATAACGAAAGTGCAAAAAGTGGTTTTCAATGCCAGCACAAGTGCGAAAAGTGGTTCTGCAACACAAGCTCAAGTGTGGAAAGTGGTTTTCAATGCCAGCACAAGTGCGGAAAGTAGTTCTGCACCACTATGTCAAGTGAGGAAAGTGGTTTTAAACACCAGGGCAAGTGCCGAAAATTCGTTTTGCAACACGAACACAAGTTCAAAAAGTGGTTTTGCAACACTAACACAAGTGCAAAAAGTGGTTTTGCAACACTAACACAAGTGCGAAAAGTGGTTTTGCAACACAAACACAAGTGTAAAAGTGGTTTTGCAACACTAACATAAGTGTGAAAGTGGTTTTGCAACACTAACCCAATTGCGATTTGTGGTTTTCAACACTGGTGCAAGTGCGATAAGTGGTATTGCAACACTAACACAAGTGTAAAATGTGGTTTTGCAACACCAAGACAAACGCGAATTGTGGTTTTCAACAATAGCGCAAGTGCGATAAGAGGTTTTGCAACACTAACCCAATTGCGATTTGTGGTTTTCAACACTGGCGCAAGTGCAAAAAGTGGTTTTGCAACACTAACACAAGTGCGAAAAGTCGTTTTGCAACACTAACACAAGTGCAAAAAGTCGTTTTGCAACACTAACACAAGTGCGAAAGTGGTTTTGCAACACTAACACAAGTGCGATAAGTGGTTTTGCAACACTAACACAAGTGTGATAAGTGGTTTTCAACACTAGCAAGTGTCTGAAAGTGGTTTTCAACGGCAGCAGAAGTGTGGAAATTGGTTTTGCAACACTAACACAAATGCGAATAATGGTTTACAACACCAGCACGAGTGCGGAAAGTGGTTTGCAACACTAACACAAGTGTGGAAAGTGGTTTTCAAGGCCAGCACAAGTGTGGAAAGTCGTTTTGCAACACTAACACAAGTGCAAAAAGTGGTTTTCAATGCCAGCACAAGTGAGAAAAGTGGTTCTGCAACACAAGCTCTAGTCTGGAAAGTGGTTTCCAATGCCAGCACATGTGCGAAAAGTAGTTCTGCAACACTAGCTCAAGTGTGGAAAGTGGTTTTAAACACCAGCACAAGTGCGGAAAATGGTTTTGCAACACTAACATAAGTGCAGAAAGTGGTTTTAAGCACTAACAGGAGCGCAAAAAGTGGTTTTCAACACGAGCAGATGTGCAAAAAGTGATTTTCAATGCCAGCACAAGTGTGGAAAGTGGTTTTGCAACACTAACACAAGTGCAAAAAGTGGTTTTCAATTCCAGCACAAGTGAAAAACGTGGTTCTGCAACAGAAGCTCTAGTCTGGAAAGTGGTTTTCAATGCCAGCACAAGTGTGGAAAGTGGTTTTGCAACACTAACACAAGTGCAAAAAGTGGTTTTCAATGCCAGCACAAGTGACAAAAGTGGTTCTGCAACACAAGCTCTAGTCTGGAAAGTGGTTTTCAATGCCAGCACAAATGTGGAAAGTGGTTTTGCAACACTAACACAAGGGCAAACAGTGGTTTTCAATGCCAGCACAAGTGACAAAAGTGGTTCTGAAACACAAGCTCTAGTCTGGAAAGTGGTTTTCAATGCCAGCACAAGTGCGAAAAGGGCATTTTGCAACAGCAACACAAAGTGAGACAAATGGTTTTGCAACACTAACACAAGTGCAAAAAGTTGTTTTGAGCACGAACAGTAGCGCGAAAAGTGGTTTTCAACACTAGTAGATGTGCAAAAAGTGGTTTTCAAAGCCAGCACAAGTGCAGAAAGTGGTTTTGCAATACTAGCACATGTGTGAAAAGTGGTTTTCAATGCCAGCACAAGTGTGGAAAGTGGATTTGCAACACTAACACAAGTGCAAAATGTGGTTTTCAATGCCAGCACATGTGACAAAAGTGGTTCGCCAACACAAGCTCTTGTCTGGAAAGTGGTTTTCAATGCCAGCACAAGTGCGAAAAGTGGTTTTGCAACAGCATCACAAGTGAGACAAATGGTTTTGCAACAATAACGAAAGTGCAAAAAGTGGTTTTCAATGCCAGCACAAGTGCGAAAAGTGGTTCTGCAACACAAGCTCAAGTGTGGAAAGTGGTTTTCAATGCCAGCACAAGTGCGGAAAGTAGTTCTGCACCACTATCTCAAGTGAGGAAAGTGGTTTTAAACACCAGGACAACGGCCGAAAATTCGTTTTGCAACACTAACACAAGTGCAAAAAGTGGTTTTGCAACACTAACACAAGTGCAAAAAGTGGTTTTGCAACACTAACACAAGTGCGAAAAGTGGTTTTGCAACACAAACCCAAGTGTAAAAATGGTTTTGCAACACTAACATAAGTGTGAAAGTGGTTTTGCAACACGAGCACAAGTGCGATAAGAGGTTTTGCAACACTAACCCAATTGTGATTTGTGGTTTTCAACACTGGCGCAAGTGCGAAAAGTGGTATTGCAACACTAACACAAGTGTAAAATGTGGTTTTGCAACACTAAGACAAATGCGAATTGTGGTTTACAACAATAGCGCAAGTGCGATAAGAGGTTTTGCAACACGAACCCAATTGCGATTTGTGGTTTTCAACAATGGCGCAAGTGCAAAAAGTGGTTTTGCAACACTAACATAAGTGCAAAAAGTCGTTTTGCCACACTAACACAAGTGCGAAAGTGGTTTTGCAACACTAACACAAGTGCGATAAGTGGTTTTCAACACTAGCAAGTGTGCTGAAAGTGGTTTTCAACGGCAGCAGAAGTGTGGAAATTGGTTTTTGCAACACTAACACAAATGCGAATCATGGTTTACAACACCAGCACGCGTGCGGAAAGTGGATTGCAACACCAACACAAGTGTGGAAAGTGGTTTTCAATGCCAGCACAAGTGTGGAAAGTGGTTTTGCAACACTAACACAAGTGCAAAAAGTGGTTTTCAATGCCAGCACAAGTGAGAAAAGTGGTTCTGCAACACAAGCTCTAGTCTGGAAAGTGGTTTTCAATGCCAGCACATGTGCGAAAAGTAGTTCTGCAACACTAGCTCAAGTGTGGAAAGTGGTTTTAAACACCAGCACAAGTGCGGAAAATGGTTTTGCAACACTAAAACAAGTGCAAAAAGTGGTTTTGCAACACCAACACAAGTGAGACAAATGGTTTTGCAACACTAACACAAGTGCAGAAAGTGGTTTTAAGCACTAACAGGAGCGCAAAAAGTGGTTTTCAACACGAGCAGATGTGCAAAAAGTGATTTTCAACGCCAGCACAAGTGCAGAAAGTGGTTTTGCAATACAAGCACATGTGTGAAAAGTGGTTTTCAATGCCAGCACATGTGTGGAAAGTGGTTTTGCAACACTAACACAAGTGCAAAAAGTGGTTTTCAATTCCAGCACAAGTGAAAAACATGGTTCTGCAACAGAAGCTCTAGTCTGGAAAGTGGTTTTCAATGCCAGCACAAGTGTGGAAAGTGGTTTTGCAACACTAACACAAGTGCAAAAAGTGGTTTTCAATGCCAGCACAAGTGACAAAAGTGGTTCTGCAACACAAGCTCTAGTCTGGAAAGTGGTTTTCAATGCCAGCACAAGTGCGAAAAGTGGTTTTGCAACAGCAACACAAGTGAGACAAATGGTTTTGCAACACTAACACAAGTGCAAAAAGTGGTTTTCAATGCCAGCACAAGTGCGGAAAGTAGTTCTGCAACACTAGCTCAAGTGTGGAAAGTTGTTTTAAACACCAGCACAAGTGCGGAAAATGGTTTTGCAACACTAACACAAGTGCAAAAAGTGGTTTTGCAACACCAACACAAGTGAGGCAAATGGTTTTGCAACACTAACACAAGTGTAAAAAGTGGTTTTCAACGCCAGCACACGTGCGAAAAGTGGTTCTGCAACACAAGCTCAAGTGGAGAACGTGGTTTTCAACATGAGCGCAAGTGTGAAAAGTGGTTTTGCAACACCAGCTCAAGTGCTGAGAGTGGATTTCAACGCCAGCAGAAGTGAGACAAATGGTTTTGCAACACTAACACAAGTGCGAAAAGTGGTTTTAAGCACTAACAGGAGCGCGAAAAGTGGTTTTCAACACTAGCAGATGTGCAAAAAGTGGTTTTCAACGCCAGCACAAGTGCAGAAAGTGGTTTTGCAATACAAGCACATGTGTGAAAAGTGGTTTTCAATGCCAGCACAAGTGTGGAAAGTGGATTTGCAACACTAACACAAGTGCAAAAAGTGGTTTTCAATGCCAGCACATGTGACAAAAGTGGTTTTGCAACACAAGCTCTCGTCTGGAAAGTGGTTTTCAATGCCAGCACAAGTGCGAAAAGTGGTTTTGCAACAGCATCACAAGTGAGACAAATGGTTTTGCAACAATAACGAAAGTGCAAAAAGTGGTTTTCAATGCCAGCACAAGTGCGAAAAGTGGTTCTGCAACACAAGCTCAAGTGTGGAAAGTGGTTTTCAATGCCAGCACAAGTGCGAAAAGTGGTTCTGCAACACAAGCTCAAGTGTGGAAAGTGGTTTTCAATGCCAGCACAAGTGCGGAAAGTAGTTCTGCACCACTATGTCAAGTGAGGAAAGTGGTTTTAAACACCAGGACAAGTGCCGAAAATTCGTTTTGCAACACGAACACAAGTTCAAAAAGTGGTTTTGCAACACTAACACAAGTGCAAAAAGTGGTTTTGCAACACTAACACAAGTGCGAAAAGTGGTTTTGCAACACAAACACAAGTGTAAAAGTGGTTTTGCAACACTAACATAAGTGTGAAAGTGGTTTTGCAACACTAACCCAATTGCGATTTGTGGTTTTCAACACTGGTGCAAGTGCGATAAGTGGTATTGCAACACTAACACAAGTGTAAAATGTGGTTTTGCAACACCAAGACAAACGCGAATTGTGGTTTTCAACAATAGCGCAAGTGTGATAAGAGGTTTTGCAACACTAACCCAATTGCGATTTGTGGTTTTCAACACTGGCGCAAGTGCAAAAAGTGGTTTTGCAACACTAACACAAGTGCGAAAAGTCGTTTTGCAACACTAACACAAGTGCAAAAAGTCGTTTTGCAACACTAACACAAGTGCGAAAGTGGTTTTGCAACACTAACACAAGTGCGATAAGTGGTTTTGCAACACTAACACAAGTGTGATAAGTGGTTTTCAACACTAGCAAGTGTCTGAAAGTGGTTTTCAACGGCAGCAGAAGTGTGGAAATTGGTTTTGCAACACTAACACAAATGCGAATAATGGTTTACAACACCAGCACGAGTGCGGAAAGTGGTTTGCAACACTAACACAAGTGTGGAAAGTGGTTTTCAATGCCAGCACAAGTGAGAAAAGTGGTTCTGCAACACAAGCTCTAGTCTGGAAAGTGGTTTCCAATGCCAGCACATGTGCGAAAAGTAGTTCTGCAACACTAGCTCAAGTGTGGAAAGTGGTTTTAAACACCAGCACAAGTGCGGAAAATGGTTTTGCAACACTAACATAAGTGCAGAAAGTGGTTTTAAGCACTAACAGGAGCGCAAAAAGTGGTTTTCAACACGAGCAGATGTGCAAAAAGTGATTTTCAATGCCAGCACAAGTGCAGAAAGTGGTTTTGCAATACTAGCACATGTGTGAAAAGTGGTTTTCAATGCCAGCACATGTGTGGAAAGTGGTTTTGCAACACTAACACAAGTGCAAAAAGTGGTTTTCAATGCCAGCACAAGTGCGAAAAGTGGTTTTGCAACAGCAACACAAGTGACACAAGTGGTTTTCAATGCCAGCACAATTGTGGAAAGTGGTTTTGCAACACTAACACAAGTGCCAAAGTGGTTTTCAATGCCAGCACAAGTGACAAAAGTGGTTTTGCAACACTAACACAAGTGCAAAAAGTGGTTTTCAATGCCAGCACAAGTGACAAAAGTGGTTCTGCAACACAAGCTCTAGTCTGGAAAGTGGTTTTCAATGCCAGCACAAGTGCGAAAAGTGGTTTTGCAACAGCAACACAAGTGAGACAAATGGTTTTGCAACACTAACACAAGTGCAAAAAGTGGTTTTAAACACCAACACAAGTGAGACAAATGGTTTTGCAACACTAACACAAGTGCAAAAAGTAGTTTTCAACACCAGCACACGTGCGAAAAGTGGTTCTGC
Source organism: Myxine glutinosa (assembly GCF_964187855.1). NCBI lineage: Eukaryota > Metazoa > Chordata > Myxini > Myxiniformes > Myxinidae > Myxine > Myxine glutinosa. The sequence goes on along the minus strand of NC_136266.1, from coordinate 54,425,941 downwards.
AACACAAGCTCAAGTGGAGAACGTGGTTTTCAACATGAGCGCAAGTGTGAAAAGTGGTTTTGCAACACCAGCTCAAGTGCGGAGTTTTCCTCTGGTTTTCCTCAAGTGCGGACCTCAAAAACAAATGGATTTGCAACACTAACACAAGTGCGAAAAGTGGTTTTAAGCACTAACAGGAGCGCGAAAAGTGGTTTTCAACACTAGCAGATGTGCAAAAAGTGGTTTTCAACGCCAGCACAAGTGCAGAAAGTTACTTTGCAATACTAGCACATGTGTGAAAAGTGGTTTTCAATGCCAGCACATGTGCGAAAAGTCGTTCTGCAACACTAGCTCAAGTGTGGAAAGTGGTTTTAAACACCAGCACAAGTGCGGAAAATGGTTTTGCAACACTAACACAAGTGCAAAAAGTGGTTTTCAATGCCAGCACAAGTGACAAAAGTGGTTCTGCAACACAAGCTCTAATCTGGAAAGTGGTTTTCAATGCCAGCACAAGTGCGAAAAGTGGTTTTGCAACAGCAACACAAGTGAGACAAATGGTTTTGCAACACTAACACAAGTGCAAAAAGTGGTTTTCAATGCCAGCACAAGTGACAAAAGTGGTTCTGCAACACAAGCTCTCGTATGAAAAGTGGTTTTCAATGCCAGCACAAGTGCGAAAAGTGGTTTTGCAACAGCAACACAAGTGAGACAAATGGTTGTGCAACAATAACACAGGTGCAAAAAGTGGTTTTCAACGCCAGCACAAATGTGGAAAGTGGTTTTGCAACACTAACACAAGTGCAAACAGTGGTTTTCAATGCCAGCACAAGTGATAAAAGTGGTTCTGAAACACAGGCTCTAGTCTGGAAAGTGGTTTTCAATGCAGGCACAAGTGCGAAAAGGGCATTTTGCAACAGCAACACAAAGTGAGACAAATGGTTTTGCAACACTAACACAAGTGCAAAAAGTTGTTTTGAGCACGAACAGTAGCGCGAAAAGTGGTTTTCAACACTAGTAGATGTGCAAAAAGTGGTTTTCAACGACAGCACAAGTGCAGAAAGTGGTTTTGCAATACTAGCACATGTGTGAAAAGTGGTTTTCAATGCCAGCACAAGTGTGGAAAGTGGTTTTGCAACACTAACACAAGTGTAAAAAGTGGTTTTCAATGCCAGCACATGTGACAAAAGTGGTTCGCCAACACAAGCTCTTGTCTGGAAAGTGGTTTTCAATGCCAGCACAAGTGCGAAAAGTGGTTTTGCAACAGCATCACAAGTGAGACAAATGGTTTTGCAACAATAACGAAAGTGCTAAAGGTGGTTTTCAATGCCAGCACAAGTGCGAAAAGTGGTTCTGCAACACAAGATCAAGTGTGGAAAGTGGTTTTCAATGCCGGCACAAGTGCGGAAAGTAGTTCTGCACCACTATCTCGTGAGGAAAGTGGTTTTAAACACCAGGACAACTGCCGAAAATTCGTTTTGCAACACTAACACAAGTGCAAAAAGTGGTTTTGCAACACTAACACAAGTGCAAAAAGTGGTTTTGCAACACTAACACAAGTGCGAAAAGTGGTTTTGCAACACAAACACAAGTGTAAAAATGGTTTTGCAACACTAACATAAGTGTGAAAGTGGTTTTACAACACGAGCACAAGTGCGATAAGAGGTTTTGCAACACTAACCCAATTGTGATTTGTGGTTTTCAACACTGGCGCAAGTGCGAAAAGTGGTATTGCAACACTAACACAAGTGTAAAATGTGGTTTTGCAACACTAAGACAAATGCGAATTGTGGTTTTCAACAATAGCGCAAGTGCGATAAGAGGTTTTGCAACACTTACCCAATTGCGATTTGTGGTTTTCAACAATGGCGCAAGTGCAAAAAGTGGTTTTGCAACACTAACATAAGTGCAAAAAGTCGTTTTGCAACACTAACACAAGTGCGATAAGTGGTTTTGCAACACAAACACAAGTGTGATAAGTGGTTTTCAACACTAGCAAGTGTGCTGAAAGTGGTTTTCAACGGCAGCAGAAGTGTGGAAATTGGTTTTTGCAACACTAACACAAATGCGAATCATGGTTTACAACACCAGCACGAGTGCGGAAAGTGGTTTGCAACACCAACACAAGTGTGGAAAGTGGTTTTCAACATGAGCAGATGTGCAAAAAGTGATTTTCAACGCCAGCACAAGTGCAGAAAGTGGTTTTGCAATACAAGCACATGTGCGAAAACTGGTTTTCAATGCCAGCACAAGTGTGGAAAGTGGTTTTGCAACACTAACACAAGTGCAAAAAGTGGTTTTCAATTCCAGCACAAGTGAAAAACGTGGTTCTGCAACAGAAGCTCTAGTCTGGAAAGTGGTTTTCAATGCCAGCACAAGTGTGGAAAGTGGTTTTGCAACACTAACACAAGTGCAAAAAGTGGTTTTCAATGCCAGCACAAGTGCGAAAAGTGGTTCTGCAACACAAGCTCAAGTGTGGAAAGTGGTTTTCAATGCCAGCACAAGTGCGGAAAGTAGTTCTGCACCACTATCTCAAGTGAGGAAAGTGGTTTTAAACACCAGGACAACGGCCGAAAATTCGTTTTGCAACACTAACACAAGTGCAAAAAGTGGTTTTGCAACACTAACACAAGTGCAAAAAGTGGTTTTGCAACACTAACACAAGTGCGAAAAGTGGTTTTGCAACACAAACACAAGTGTAAAAATGGTTTTGCAACACTAACATAAGTGTGAAAGTGGTTTTGCAACACGAGCACAAGTGCGATAAGAGGTTTTGCAACACTAACCCAATTGTGATTTGTGGTTTTCAACACTGGCGCAAGTGCGAAAAGTGGTATTGCAACACTAACACAAGTGTAAAATGTGGTTTTGCAACACTAAGACAAATGCGAATTGTGGTTTTCAACAATAGCGCAAGTGCGATAAGAGGTTTTGCAACACGAACCCAATTGCGATTTGTGGTTTTCAACAATGGCGCAAGTGCAAAAAGTGGTTTTGCAACACTAACATAAGTGCAAAAAGTCGTTTTGCCACACTAACACAAGTGCGAAAGTGGTTTTGCAACACTAACACAAGTGCGATAAGTGGTTTTCAACACTAGCAAGTGTGCCGAAAGTGGTTTTCAACGGCAGCAGAAGTGTGGAAATTGGTTTTTGCAACACTAACACAAATGCGAATCATGGTTTACAACACCAGCACGCGTGCGGAAAGTGGTTTGCAACACCAACACAAGTGTGGAAAGTGGTTTTCAATGCCAGCACAAGTGTGGAAAGTGGTTTTGCAACACTAACACAAGTGCAAAAAGTGGTTTTCAATGCCAGCACAAGTGAGAAAAGTGGTTCTGCAACACAAGCTCTAGTCTGGAAAGTGGTTTTCAATGCCAGCACATGTGCGAAAAGTAGTTCTGCAACACTAGCTCAAGTGTGGAAAGTGGTTTTAAACACCAGCACAAGTGCGGAAAATGGTTTTGCAACACTAAAACAAGTGCAAAAATTGGTTTTGCAACACCAACACAAGTGAGACAAATGGTTTTGCAACACTAACACAAGTGCAGAAAGTGGTTTTAAGCACTAACAGGAGCGCAAAAAGTGGTTTTCAACACGAGCAGATGTGCAAAAAGTGATTTTCAACGCCAGCACAAGTGCAGAAAGTGGTTTTGCAATACAAGCACATGTGTGAAAAGTGGTTTTCAATGCCAGCACATGTGTGGAAAGTGGTTTTGCAACACTAACACAAGTGCAAAAAGTGGTTTTCAATTCCAGCACAAGTGAAAAACGTGGTTCTGCAACAGAAGCTCTAGTCTGGAAAGTGGTTTTCAATGCCAGCACAAGTGTGGAAAGTGGTTTTGCAACACTAACACAAGTGCAAAAAGTGGTTTTCAATGCCAGCACAAGTGCGAAAAGTGGTTTTGCAACAGCAACACAAGTGAGACAAATGGTTTTGCAACACTAACACAAGTGCAAAAAGTGGTTTTCAATGCCAGCACAAGTGCGGAAAGTAGTTCTGCAACACTAGCTCAAGTGTGGAAAGTTGTTTTAAACACCAGCACAAGTGCGGAAAATGGTTTTGCAACACTAACACAAGTGCGAAAAGTGGTTTTGCAACAGCAACACAAGTGAGGCAAATGGTTTTGCAACACTAACACAAGTGCAAAAAGTGGTTTTCAACGCCAGCACACGTGCGAAAAGTGGTTCTGCAACACAAGCTCAAGTGGAGAACGTGGTTTTCAACATGAGCGCAAGTGTGAAAAGTGGTTTTGCAACACCAGCTCAAGTGCTGAGAGTGGATTTCAACGCCAGCAGAAGTGAGACAAATGGTTTTGCAACACTAACACAAGTGCGAAAAGTGGTTTTAAGCACTAACAGGAGCGCGAAAAGTGGTTTTCAACACTAGCAGATGTGCAAAAAGTGGTTTTCAACGCCAGCACAAGTGCAGAAAGTGGTTTTGCAATACAAGCACATGTGTGAAAAGTGGTTTTCAATGCCAGCACAAGTGTGGAAAGTGGATTTGCAACACTAACACAAGTGCAAAAAGTGGTTTTCAATGCCAGCACATGTGACAAAAGTGGTTCTGCAACACAAGCTCAAGTGTGGAAAGTGGTTTTCAATGCCAGCACAAGTGCGGAAAGTAGTTCTGCACCACTATGTCAAGTGAGGAAAGTGGTTTTAAACACCAGGACAAGTGCCGAAAATTCGTTTTGCAACACGAACACAAGTTCAAAAAGTGGTTTTGCAACACTAACACAAGTGCAAAAAGTGGTTTTGCAACACTAACACAAGTGCGAAAAGTGGTTTTGCAACACAAACACAAGTGTAAAAGTGGTTTTGCAACACTAACATAAGTGTGAAAGTGGTTTTGCAACACTAACCCAATTGCGATTTGTGGTTTTCAACACTGGTGCAAGTGCGATAAGTGGTATTGCAACACTAACACAAGTGTAAAATGTGGTTTTGCAACACCAAGACAAACGCGAATTGTGGTTTTCAACAATAGCGCAAGTGCGATAAGAGGTTTTGCAACACTAACCCAATTGCGATTTGTGGTTTTCAACACTGGCGCAAGTGCAAAAAGTGGTTTTGCAACACTAACACAAGTGCGAAAAGTCGTTTTGCAACACTAACACAAGTGCAAAAAGTCGTTTTGCAACACTAACACAAGTGCGAAAGTGGTTTTGCAACACTAACACAAGTGCGATAAGTGGTTTTGCAACACTAACACAAGTGTGATAAGTGGTTTTCAACACTAGCAAGTGTCTGAAAGTGGTTTTCAACGGCAGCAGAAGTGTGGAAATTGGTTTTGCAACACTAACACAAATGCGAATAATGGTTTACAACACCAGCACGAGTGCGGAAAGTGGTTTGCAACACTAACACAAGTGTGGAAAGTGGTTTTCAAGGCCAGCACAAGTGTGGAAAGTCGTTTTGCAACACTAACACAAGTGCAAAAAGTGGTTTTCAATGCCAGCACAAGTGAGAAAAGTGGTTCTGCAACACAAGCTCTAGTCTGGAAAGTGGTTTCCAATGCCAGCACATGTGCGAAAAGTAGTTCTGCAACACTAGCTCAAGTGTGGAAAGTGGTTTTAAACACCAGCACAAGTGCGGAAAATGGTTTTGCAACACTAACATAAGTGCAGAAAGTGGTTTTAAGCACTAACAGGAGCGCAAAAAGTGGTTTTCAACACGAGCAGATGTGCAAAAAGTGATTTTCAATGCCAGCACAAGTGCAGAAAGTGGTTTTGCAATACTAGCACATGTGTGAAAAGTGGTTTTGCAACACAAACACAAGTGTAAAAGTGGTTTTGCAACACTAACATAAGTGTGAAAGTGGTTTTGCAACACTAACCCAATTGCGATTTGTGGTTTTCAACACTGGTGCAAGTGCGATAAGTGGTATTGCAACACTAACACAAGTGTAAAATGTGGTTTTGCAACACCAAGACAAACGCGAATTGTGGTTTTCAACAATAGCGCAAGTGCGATAAGAGGTTTTGCAACACTAACCCAATTGCGATTTGTGGTTTTCAACACTGGCGCAAGTGCAAAAAGTGGTTTTGCAACACTAACACAAGTGCGAAAAGTCGTTTTGCAACACTAACACAAGTGCAAAAAGTCGTTTTGCAACACTAACACAAGTGCGAAAGTGGTTTTGCAACACTAACACAAGTGCGATAAGTGGTTTTGCAACACTAACACAAGTGTGATAAGTGGTTTTCAACACTAGCAAGTGTCTGAAAGTGGTTTTCAACGGCAGCAGAAGTGTGGAAATTGGTTTTGCAACACTAACACAAATGCGAATAATGGTTTACAACACCAGCACGAGTGCGGAAAGTGGTTTGCAACACTAACACAAGTGTGGAAAGTGGTTTTCAAGGCCAGCACAAGTGTGGAAAGTCGTTTTGCAACACTAACACAAGTGCAAAAAGTGGTTTTCAATGCCAGCACAAGTGAGAAAAGTGGTTCTGCAACACAAGCTCTAGTCTGGAAAGTGGTTTCCAATGCCAGCACATGTGCGAAAAGTAGTTCTGCAACACTAGCTCAAGTGTGGAAAGTGGTTTTAAACACCAGCACAAGTGCGGAAAATGGTTTTGCAACACTAACATAAGTGCAGAAAGTGGTTTTAAGCACTAACAGGAGCGCAAAAAGTGGTTTTCAACACGAGCAGATGTGCAAAAAGTGATTTTCAATGCCAGCACAAGTGTGGAAAGTGGTTTTGCAACACTAACACAAGTGCAAAAAGTGGTTTTCAATTCCAGCACAAGTGAAAAACGTGGTTCTGCAACAGAAGCTCTAGTCTGGAAAGTGGTTTTCAATGCCAGCACAAGTGTGGAAAGTGGTTTTGCAACACTAACACAAGTGCAAAAAGTGGTTTTCAATGCCAGCACAAGTGACAAAAGTGGTTCTGCAACACAAGCTCTAGTCTGGAAAGTGGTTTTCAATGCCAGCACAAATGTGGAAAGTGGTTTTGCAACACTAACACAAGGGCAAACAGTGGTTTTCAATGCCAGCACAAGTGACAAAAGTGGTTCTGAAACACAAGCTCTAGTCTGGAAAGTGGTTTTCAATGCCAGCACAAGTGCGAAAAGGGCATTTTGCAACAGCAACACAAAGTGAGACAAATGGTTTTGCAACACTAACACAAGTGCAAAAAGTTGTTTTGAGCACGAACAGTAGCGCGAAAAGTGGTTTTCAACACTAGTAGATGTGCAAAAAGTGGTTTTCAAAGCCAGCACAAGTGCAGAAAGTGGTTTTGCAATACTAGCACATGTGTGAAAAGTGGTTTTCAATGCCAGCACAAGTGTGGAAAGTGGATTTGCAACACTAACACAAGTGCAAAATGTGGTTTTCAATGCCAGCACATGTGACAAAAGTGGTTCGCCAACACAAGCTCTTGTCTGGAAAGTGGTTTTCAATGCCAGCACAAGTGCGAAAAGTGGTTTTGCAACAGCATCACAAGTGAGACAAATGGTTTTGCAACAATAACGAAAGTGCAAAAAGTGGTTTTCAATGCCAGCACAAGTGCGAAAAGTGGTTCTGCAACACAAGCTCAAGTGTGGAAAGTGGTTTTCAATGCCAGCACAAGTGCGGAAAGTAGTTCTGCACCACTATCTCAAGTGAGGAAAGTGGTTTTAAACACCAGGACAACGGCCGAAAATTCGTTTTGCAACACTAACACAAGTGCAAAAAGTGGTTTTGCAACACTAACACAAGTGCAAAAAGTGGTTTTGCAACACTAACACAAGTGCGAAAAGTGGTTTTGCAACACAAACACAAGTGTAAAAATGGTTTTGCAACACTAACATAAGTGTGAAAGTGGTTTTGCAACACGAGCACAAGTGCGATAAGAGGTTTTGCAACACTAACCCAATTGTGATTTGTGGTTTTCAACACTGGCGCAAGTGCGAAAAGTGGTATTGCAACACTAACATAAGTGTAAAATGTGGTTTTGCAACACTAAGACAAATGCGAATTGTGGTTTTCAACAATAGCGCAAGTGCGATAAGAGGTTTTGCAACACGAACCCAATTGCGATTTGTGGTTTTCAACAATGGCGCAAGTGCAAAAAGTGGTTTTGCAACACTAACATAAGTGCAAAAAGTCGTTTTGCCACACTAACACAAGTGCGAAAGTGGTTTTGCAACACTAACACAAGTGCGATAAGTGGTTTTCAACACTAGCAAGTGTGCTGAAAGTGGTTTTCAACGGCAGCAGAAGTGTGGAAATTGGTTTTTGCAACACTAACACAAATGCGAATCATGGTTTACAACACCAGCACGCGTGCGGAAAGTGGTTTGCAACACCAACACAAGTGTGGAAAGTGGTTTTCAATGCCAGCACAAGTGTGGAAAGTGGTTTTGCAACACTAACACAAGTGCAAAAAGTGGTTTTCAATGCCAGCACAAGTGAGAAAAGTGGTTCTGCAACACAAGCTCTAGTCTGGAAAGTGGTTTTCAATGCCAGCACATGTGCGAAAAGTAGTTCTGCAACACTAGCTCAAGTGTGGAAAGTGGTTTTAAACACCAGCACAAGTGCGGAAAATGGTTTTGCAACACTAAAACAAGTGCAAAAAGTGGTTTTGCAACACCAACACAAGTGAGACAAATGGTTTTGCAACACTAACACAAGTGCAGAAAGTGGTTTTAAGCACTAACAGGAGCGCAAAAAGTGGTTTTCAACACGAGCAGATGTGCAAAAAGTGATTTTCAACGCCAGCACAAGTGCAGAAAGTGGTTTTGCAATACAAGCACATGTGTGAAAAGTGGTTTTCAATGCCAGCACATGTGTGGAAAGTGGTTTTGCAACACTAACACAAGTGCAAAAAGTGGTTTTCAATTCCAGCACAAGTGAAAAACGTGGTTCTGCAACAGAAGCTCTAGTCTGGAAAGTGGTTTTCAATGCCAGCACAAGTGTGGAAAGTGGTTTTGCAACACTAACACAAGTGCAAAAAGTGGTTTTCAATGCCAGCACAAGTGACAAAAGTGGTTCTGCAACACAAGCTCTCGTCTGGAAAGTGGTTTTCAATGCCAGCACAAGTGCGAAAAGTGGTTTTGCAACAGCAACACAAGTGAGACAAATGGTTTTGCAACACTAACACAAGTGCAAAAAGTGGTTTTCAATGCCAGCACAAGTGCGGAAAGTAGTTCTGCAACACTAGCTCAAGTGTGGAAAGTTGTTTTAAACACCAGCACAAGTGCGGAAAATGGTTTTGCAACACTAACACAAGTGCAAAAAGTGGTTTTGCAACACCAACACAAGTGAGGCAAATGGTTTTGCAACACTAACACAAGTGCAAAAAGTGGTTTTCAACGCCAGCACACGTGCGAAAAGTGGTTCTGCAACACAAGCTCAAGTGGAGAACGTGGTTTTCAACATGAGCGCAAGTGTGAAAAGTGGTTTTGCAACACCAGCTCAAGTGCTGAGAGTGGATTTCAACGCCAGCAGAAGTGAGACAAATGGTTTTGCAACACTAACACAAGTGCGAAAAGTGGTTTTAAGCACTAACAGGAGCGCGAAAAGTGGTTTTCAACACTAGCAGATGTGCAAAAAGTGGTTTTCAACGCCAGCACAAGTGCAGAAAGTGGTTTTGCAATACAAGCACATGTGTGAAAAGTGGTTTTCAATGCCAGCACATGTGCGAAAAGTAGTTCTGCAACACTAGCTCAAGTGTGGAAAGTGGTTTTAAACACCAGCACAAGTGCGGAAAATGGTTTTGCAACACTAACATAAGTGCAGAAAGTGGTTTTAAGCACTAACAGGAGCGCAAAAAGTGGTTTTCAACACGAGCAGATGTGCAAAAAGTGATTTTCAATGCCAGCACAAGTGTGGAAAGTGGTTTTGCAACACTAACACAAGTGCAAAAAGTGGTTTTCAATTCCAGCACAAGTGAAAAACGTGGTTCTGCAACAGAAGCTCTAGTCTGGAAAGTGGTTTTCAATGCCAGCACAAGTGTGGAAAGTGGTTTTGCAACACTAACACAAGTGCAAAAAGTGGTTTTCAATGCCAGCACAAGTGACAAAAGTGGTTCTGCAACACAAGCTCTAGTCTGGAAAGTGGTTTTCAATGCCAGCACAAATGTGGAAAGTGGTTTTGCAACACTAACACAAGGGCAAACAGTGGTTTTCAATGCCAGCACAAGTGACAAAAGTGGTTCTGAAACACAAGCTCTAGTCTGGAAAGTGGTTTTCAATGCCAGCACAAGTGCGAAAAGGGCATTTTGCAACAGCAACACAAAGTGAGACAAATGGTTTTGCAACACTAACACAAGTGCAAAAAGTTGTTTTGAGCACGAACAGTAGCGCGAAAAGTGGTTTTCAACACTAGTAGATGTGCAAAAAGTGGTTTTCAAAGCCAGCACAAGTGCAGAAAGTGGTTTTGCAATACTAGCACATGTGTGAAAAGTGGTTTTCAATGCCAGCACAAGTGTGGAAAGTGGATTTGCAACACTAACACAAGTGCAAAATGTGGTTTTCAATGCCAGCACATGTGACAAAAGTGGTTCGCCAACACAAGCTCTTGTCTGGAAAGTGGTTTTCAATGCCAGCACAAGTGCGAAAAGTGGTTTTGCAACAGCATCACAAGTGAGACAAATGGTTTTGCAACAATAACGAAAGTGCAAAAAGTGGTTTTCAATGCCAGCACAAGTGCGAAAAGTGGTTCTGCAACACAAGCTCAAGTGTGGAAAGTGGTTTTCAATGCCAGCACAAGTGCGGAAAGTAGTTCTGCACCACTATCTCAAGTGAGGAAAGTGGTTTTAAACACCAGGACAACGGCCGAAAATTCGTTTTGCAACACTAACACAAGTGCAAAAAGTGGTTTTGCAACACTAACACAAGTGCAAAAAGTGGTTTTGCAACACTAACACAAGTGCGAAAAGTGGTTTTGCAACACAAACACAAGTGTAAAAATGGTTTTGCAACACTAACATAAGTGTGAAAGTGGTTTTGCAACACGAGCACAAGTGCGATAAGAGGTTTTGCAACACTAACCCAATTGTGATTTGTGGTTTTCAACACTGGCGCAAGTGCGAAAAGTGGTATTGCAACACTAACATAAGTGTAAAATGTGGTTTTGCAAAACTAAGACAAATGCGAATTGTGGTTTTCAACAATAGCGCAAGTGCGATAAGAGGTTTTGCAACACGAACCCAATTGCGATTTGTGGTTTTCAACAATGGCGCAAGTGCAAAAAGTGGTTTTGCAACACTAACATAAGTGCAAAAAGTCGTTTTGCCACACTAACACAAGTGCGAAAGTGGTTTTGCAACACTAACACAAGTGCGATAAGTGGTTTTCAACACTAGCAAGTGTGCTGAAAGTGGTTTTCAACGGCAGCAGAAGTGTGGAAATTGGTTTTTGCAACACTAACACAAATGCGAATCATGGTTTACAACACCAGCACGCGTGCGGAAAGTGGTTTGCAACACCAACACAAGTGTGGAAAGTGGTTTTCAATGCCAGCACAAGTGTGGAAAGTGGTTTTGCAACACTAACACAAGTGCAAAAAGTGGTTTTCAATGCCAGCACAAGTGAGAAAAGTGGTTCTGCAACACAAGCTCTAGTCTGGAAAGTGGTTTTCAATGCCAGCACATGTGCGAAAAGTAGTTCTGCAACACTAGCTCAAGTGTGGAAAGTGGTTTTAAACACCAGCACAAGTGCGGAAAATGGTTTTGCAACACTAAAACAAGTGCAAAAAGTGGTTTTGCAACACCAACACAAGTGAGACAAATGGTTTTGCAACACTAACACAAGTGCAGAAAGTGGTTTTAAGCACTAACAGGAGCGCAAAAAGTGGTTTTCAACACGAGCAGATGTGCAAAAAGTGATTTTCAACGCCAGCACAAGTGCAGAAAGTGGTTTTGCAATACAAGCACATGTGTGAAAAGTGGTTTTCAATGCCAGCACATGTGTGGAAAGTGGTTTTGCAACACTAACACAAGTGCAAAAAGTGGTTTTCAATTCCAGCACAAGTGAAAAACGTGGTTCTGCAACAGAAGCTCTAGTCTGGAAAGTGGTTTTCAATGCCAGCACAAGTGTGGAAAGTGGTTTTGCAACACTAACACAAGTGCAAAAAGTGGTTTTCAATGCCAGCACAAGTGCGAAAAGTGGTTTTGCAACAGCAACACAAGTGAGACAAATGGTTTTGCAACACTAACACAAGTGCAAAAAGTGGTTTTCAATGCCAGCACAAGTGCGGAAAGTAGTTCTGCAACACTAGCTCAAGTGTGGAAAGTTGTTTTAAACACCAGCACAAGTGCGGAAAATGGTTTTGCAACACTAACACAAGTGCGAAAAGTGGTTTTGCAACAGCAACACAAGTGAGGCAAATGGTTTTGCAACACTAACACAAGTGCAAAAAGTGGTTTTCAACGCCAGCACACGTGCGAAAAGTGGTTCTGCAACACAAGCTCAAGTGGAGAACGTGGTTTTCAACATGAGCGCAAGTGTGAAAAGTGGTTTTGCAACACCAGCTCAAGTGCTGAGAGTGGATTTCAACGCCAGCAGAAGTGAGACAAATGGTTTTGCAACACTAACACAAGTGCGAAAAGTGGTTTTAAGCACTAACAGGAGCGCGAAAAGTGGTTTTCAACACTAGCAGATGTGCAAAAAGTGGTTTTCAACGCCAGCACAAGTGCAGAAAGTGGTTTTGCAATACAAGCACATGTGTGAAAAGTGGTTTTCAATGCCAGCACAAGTGTGGAAAGTGGATTTGCAACACTAACACAAGTGCAAAAAGTGGTTTTCAATGCCAGCACATGTGACAAAAGTGGTTCTGCAACACAAGCTCAAGTGTGGAAAGTGGTTTTCAATGCCAGCACAAGTGCGGAAAGTAGTTCTGCACCACTATGTCAAGTGAGGAAAGTGGTTTTAAACACCAGGACAAGTGCCGAAAATTCGTTTTGCAACACGAACACAAGTTCAAAAAGTGGTTTTGCAACACTAACACAAGTGCAAAAAGTGGTTTTGCAACACTAACACAAGTGCGAAAAGTGGTTTTGCAACACAAACACAAGTGTAAAAGTGGTTTTGCAACACTAACATAAGTGTGAAAGTGGTTTTGCAACACTAACCCAATTGCGATTTGTGGTTTTCAACACTGGTGCAAGTGCGATAAGTGGTATTGCAACACTAACACAAGTGTAAAATGTGGTTTTGCAACACCAAGACAAACGCGAATTGTGGTTTTCAACAATAGCGCAAGTGCGATAAGAGGTTTTGCAACACTAACCCAATTGCGATTTGTGGTTTTCAACACTGGCGCAAGTGCAAAAAGTGGTTTTGCAACACTAACACAAGTGCGAAAAGTCGTTTTGCAACACTAACACAAGTGCAAAAAGTCGTTTTGCAACACTAACACAAGTGCGAAAGTGGTTTTGCAACACTAACACAAGTGCGATAAGTGGTCTTGCAACACTAACACAAGTGTGATAAGTGGTTTTCAACACTAGCAAGTGTCTGAAAGTGGTTTTCAACGGCAGCAGAAGTGTGGAAATTGGTTTTGCAACACTAACACAAATGCGAATAATGGTTTACAACACCAGCACGAGTGCGGAAAGTGGTTTGCAACACTAACACAAGTGTGGAAAGTGGTTTTCAAGGCCAGCACAAGTGTGGAAAGTCGTTTTGCAACACTAACACAAGTGCAAAAAGTGGTTTTCAATGCCAGCACAAGTGATAAAAGTGGTTCTGCAACACAAGCTCTAGTCTGGAAAGTGGTTTCCAATGCCAGCACATGTGCGAAAAGTAGTTCTGCAACACTAGCTCAAGTGTGGAAAGTGGTTTTAAACACCAGCACAAGTGCGGAAAATGGTTTTGCAACACTAACATAAGTGCAGAAAGTGGTTTTAAGCACTAACAGGAGCGCAAAAAGTGGTTTTCAACACGAGCAGATGTGCAAAAAGTGATTTTCAATGCCAGCACAAGTGCAGAAAGTGGTTTTGCAATACTAGCACATGTGTGAAAAGTGGTTTTGCAACACAAACACAAGTGTAAAAGTGGTTTTGCAACACTAACATAAGTGTGAAAGTGGTTTTGCAACACTAACCCAATTGCGATTTGTGGTTTTCAACACTGGTGCAAGTGCGATAAGTGGTATTGCAACACTAACACAAGTGTAAAATGTGGTTTTGCAACACCAAGACAAACGCGAATTGTGGTTTTCAACAATAGCGCAAGTGCGATAAGAGGTTTTGCAACACTAACCCAATTGCGATTTGTGGTTTTCAACACTGGCGCAAGTGCAAAAAGTGGTTTTGCAACACTAACACAAGTGCGAAAAGTCGTTTTGCAACACTAACACAAGTGCAAAAAGTCGTTTTGCAACACTAACACAAGTGCGAAAGTGGTTTTGCAACACTAACACAAGTGCGATAAGTGGTTTTGCAACACTAACACAAGTGTGATAAGTGGTTTTCAACACTAGCAAGTGTCTGAAAGTGGTTTTCAACGGCAGCAGAAGTGTGGAAATTGGTTTTGCAACACTAACACAAATGCGAATAATGGTTTACAACACCAGCACGAGTGCGGAAAGTGGTTTGCAACACTAACACAAGTGTGGAAAGTGGTTTTCAAGGCCAGCACAAGTGTGGAAAGTCGTTTTGCAACACTAACACAAGTGCAAAAAGTGGTTTTCAATGCCAGCACAAGTGAGAAAAGTGGTTCTGCAACACAAGCTCTAGTCTGGAAAGTGGTTTCCAATGCCAGCACATGTGCGAAAAGTAGTTCTGCAACACTAGCTCAAGTGTGGAAAGTGGTTTTAAACACCAGCACAAGTGCGGAAAATGGTTTTGCAACACTAACATAAGTGCAGAAAGTGGTTTTAAGCACTAACAGGAGCGCAAAAAGTGGTTTTCAACACGAGCAGATGTGCAAAAAGTGATTTTCAATGCCAGCACAAGTGCAGAAAGTGGTTTTGCAATACTAGCACATGTGTGAAAAGTGGTTTTGCAACACAAACACAAGTGTAAAAGTGGTTTTGCAACACTAACATAAGTGTGAAAGTGGTTTTGCAACACTAACCCAATTGCGATTTGTGGTTTTCAACACTGGTGCAAGTGCGATAAGTGGTATTGCAACACTAACACAAGTGTAAAATGTGGTTTTGCAACACCAAGACAAACGCGAATTGTGGTTTTCAACAATAGCGCAAGTGCGATAAGAGGTTTTGCAACACTAACCCAATTGCGATTTGTGGTTTTCAACACTGGCGCAAGTGCAAAAAGTGGTTTTGCAACACTAACACAAGTGCGAAAAGTCGTTTTGCAACACTAACACAAGTGCAAAAAGTCGTTTTGCAACACTAACACAAGTGCGAAAGTGGTTTTGCAACACTAACACAAGTGCGATAAGTGGTTTTGCAACACTAACACAAGTGTGATAAGTGGTTTTCAACACTAGCAAGTGTCTGAAAGTGGTTTTCAACGGCAGCAGAAGTGTGGAAATTGGTTTTGCAACACTAACACAAATGCGAATAATGGTTTACAACACCAGCACGAGTGCGGAAAGTGGTTTGCAACACTAACACAAGTGTGGAAAGTGGTTTTCAAGGCCAGCACAAGTGTGGAAAGTCGTTTTGCAACACTAACACAAGTGCAAAAAGTGGTTTTCAATGCCAGCACAAGTGAGAAAAGTGGTTCTGCAACACAAGCTCTAGTCTGGAAAGTGGTTTCCAATGCCAGCACATGTGCGAAAAGTAGTTCTGCAACACTAGCTCAAGTGTGGAAAGTGGTTTTAAACACCAGCACAAGTGCGGAAAATGGTTTTGCAACACTAACATAAGTGCAGAAAGTGGTTTTAAGCACTAACAGGAGCGCAAAAAGTGGTTTTCAACACGAGCAGATGTGCAAAAAGTGATTTTCAATGCCAGCACAAGTGTGGAAAGTGGTTTTGCAACACTAACACAAGTGCAAAAAGTGGTTTTCAATTCCAGCACAAGTGAAAAACGTGGTTCTGCAACAGAAGCTCTAGTCTGGAAAGTGGTTTTCAATGCCAGCACAAGTGTGGAAAGTGGTTTTGCAACACTAACACAAGTGCAAAAAGTGGTTTTCAATGCCAGCACAAGTGACAAAAGTGGTTCTGCAACACAAGCTCTAGTCTGGAAAGTGGTTTTCAATGCCAGCACAAATGTGGAAAGTGGTTTTGCAACACTAACACAAGGGCAAACAGTGGTTTTCAATGCCAGCACAAGTGACAAAAGTGGTTCTGAAACACAAGCTCTAGTCTGGAAAGTGGTTTTCAATGCCAGCACAAGTGCGAAAAGGGCATTTTGCAACAGCAACACAAAGTGAGACAAATGGTTTTGCAACACTAACACAAGTGCAAAAAGTTGTTTTGAGCACGAACAGTAGCGCGAAAAGTGGTTTTCAACACTAGTAGATGTGCAAAAAGTGGTTTTCAAAGCCAGCACAAGTGCAGAAAGTGGTTTTGCAATACTAGCACATGTGTGAAAAGTGGTTTTCAATGCCAGCACAAGTGTGGAAAGTGGATTTGCAACACTAACACAAGTGCAAAATGTGGTTTTCAATGCCAGCACATGTGACAAAAGTGGTTCGCCAACACAAGCTCTTGTCTGGAAAGTGGTTTTCCATGCCAGCACAAGTGCGAAAAGTGGTTTTGCAACAGCATCACAAGTGAGACAAATGGTTTTGCAACAATAACGAAAGTGCAAAAAGTGGTTTTCAATGCCAGCACAAGTGCGAAAAGTGGTTCTGCAACACAAGCTCAAGTGTGGAAAGTGGTTTTCAATGCCAGCACAAGTGCGGAAAGTAGTTCTGCACCACTATCTCAAGTGAGGAAAGTGGTTTTAAACACCAGGACAACGGCCGAAAATTCGTTTTGCAACACTAACACAAGTGCAAAAAGTGGTTTTGCAACACTAACACAAGTGCAAAAAGTGGTTTTGCAACACTAACACAAGTGCGAAAAGTGGTTTTGCAACACAAACACAAGTGTAAAAATGGTTTTGCAACACTAACATAAGTGTGAAAGTGGTTTTGCAACACGAGCACAAGTGCGATAAGAGGTTTTGCAACACTAACCCAATTGTGATTTGTGGTTTTCAACACTGGCGCAAGTGCGAAAAGTGGTATTGCAACACTAACATAAGTGTAAAATGTGGTTTTGCAACACTAAGACAAATGCGAATTGTGGTTTTCAACAATAGCGCAAGTGCGATAAGAGGTTTTGCAACATGAACCCAATTGCGATTTGTGGTTTTCAACAATGGCGCAAGTGCAAAAAGTGGTTTTGCAACACTAACATAAGTGCAAAAAGTCGTTTTGCCACACTAACACAAGTGCGAAAGTGGTTTTGCAACACTAACACAAGTGCGATAAGTGGTTTTCAACACTAGCAAGTGTGCTGAAAGTGGTTTTCAACGGCAGCAGAAGTGTGGAAATTGGTTTTTGCAACACTAACACAAATGCGAATCATGGTTTACAACACCAGCACGCGTGCGGAAAGTGGTTTGCAACACCAACACAAGTGTGGAAAGTGGTTTTCAATGCCAGCACAAGTGTGGAAAGTGGTTTTGCAACACTAACACAAGTGCAAAAAGTGGTTTTCAATGCCAGCACAAGTGAGAAAAGTGGTTCTGCAACACAAGCTCTAGTCTGGAAAGTGGTTTTCAATGCCAGCACATGTGCGAAAAGTAGTTCTGCAACACTAGCTCAAGTGTGGAAAGTGGTTTTAAACACCAGCACAAGTGCGGAAAATGGTTTTGCAACACTAAAACAAGTGCAAAAAGTGGTTTTGCAACACCAACACAAGTGAGACAAATGGTTTTGCAACACTAACACAAGTGCAGAAAGTGGTTTTAAGCACTAACAGGAGCGCAAAAAGTGGTTTTCAACACGAGCAGATGTGCAAAAAGTGATTTTCAACGCCAGCACAAGTGCAGAAAGTGGTTTTGCAATACAAGCACATGTGTGAAAAGTGGTTTTCAATGCCAGCACATGTGTGGAAAGTGGTTTTGCAACACTAACACAAGTGCAAAAAGTGGTTTTCAATTCCAGCACAAGTGAAAAACGTGGTTCTGCAACAGAAGCTCTAGTCTGGAAAGTGGTTTTCAATGCCAGCACAAGTGTGGAAAGTGGTTTTGCAACACTAACACAAGTGCAAAAAGTGGTTTTCAATGCCAGCACAAGTGACAAAAGTGGTTCTGCAACACAAGCTCTCGTCTGGAAAGTGGTTTTCAATGCCAGCACAAGTGCGAAAAGTGGTTTTGCAACAGCAACACAAGTGAGACAAATGGTTTTGCAACACTAACACAAGTGCAAAAAGTGGTTTTCAATGCCAGCACAAGTGCGGAAAGTAGTTCTGCAACACTAGCTCAAGTGTGGAAAGTTGTTTTAAACACCAGCACAAGTGCGGAAAATGGTTTTGCAACACTAACACAAGTGCAAAAAGTGGTTTTGCAACACCAACACAAGTGAGGCAAATGGTTTTGCAACACTAACACAAGTGCAAAAAGTGGTTTTCAACGCCAGCACACGTGCGAAAAGTGGTTCTGCAACACAAGCTCAAGTGGAGAACGTGGTTTTCAACATGAGCGCAAGTGTGAAAAGTGGCTTTGCAACACCAGCTCAAGTGCTGAGAGTGGATTTCAACGCCAGCAGAAGTGAGACAAATGGTTTTGCAACACTAACACAAGTGCGAAAAGTGGTTTTAAGCACTAACAGGAGCGCGAAAAGTGGTTTTCAACACTAGCAGATGTGCAAAAAGTGGTTTTCAACGCCATCACAAGTGCAGAAAGTGGTTTTGCAATACAAGCACATGTGTGAAAAGTGGTTTTCAATGCCAGCACATGTGCGAAAAGTAGTTCTGCAACACTAGCTCAAGTGTGGAAAGTGGTTTTAAACACCAGCACAAGTGCGGAAAATGGATTTGCAACACTAACATAAGTGCAGAAAGTGGTTTTAAGCACTAACAGGAGCACAAAAAGTGGTTTTCAACACGAGCAGATGTGCAAAAAGTGATTTTCAATGCCAGCACAAGTGTGGAAAGTGGTTTTGCAACACTAACACAAGTGCAAAAAGTGGTTTTCAATTCCAGCACAAGTGAAAAACGTGGTTCTGCAACAGAAGCTCTAGTCTGGAAAGTGGTTTTCAATGCCAGCACAAGTGTGGAAAGTGGTTTTGCAACACTAACACAAGTGCAAAAAGTGGTTTTCAATGCCAGCACAAGTGACAAAAGTGGTTCTGCAACACAAGCTCTAGTCTGGAAAGTGGTTTTCAATGCCAGCACAAATGTGGAAAGTGGTTTTGCAACACTAACACAAGGGCAAACAGTGGTTTTCAATGCCAGCACAAGTGACAAAAGTGGTTCTGAAACACAAGCTCTAGTCTGGAAAGTGGTTTTCAATGCCAGCACAAGTGCGAAAAGGGCATTTTGCAACAGCAACACAAAGTGAGACAAATGGTTTTGCAACACTAACACAAGTGCAAAAAGTTGTTTTGAGCACGAACAGTAGCGCGAAAAGTGGTTTTCAACACTAGTAGATGTGCAAAAAGTGGTTTTCAAAGCCAGCACAAGTGCAGAAAGTGGTTTTGCAATACTAGCACATGTGTGAAAAGTGGTTTTCAATGCCAGCACAAGTGTGGAAAGTGGATTTGCAACACTAACACAAGTGCAAAATGTGGTTTTCAATGCCAGCACATGTGACAAAAGTGGTTCGCCAACACAAGCTCTTGTCTGGAAAGTGGTTTTCAATGCCAGCACAAGTGCGAAAAGTGGTTTTGCAACAGCATCACAAGTGAGACAAATGGTTTTGCAACAATAACGAAAGTGCAAAAAGTGGTTTTCAATGCCAGCACAAGTGCGAAAAGTGGTTCTGCAACACAAGCTCAAGTGTGGAAAGTGGTTTTCAATGCCAGCACAAGTGCGGAAAGTAGTTCTGCACCACTATCTCAAGTGAGGAAAGTGGTTTTAAACACCAGGACAACGGCCGAAAATTCGTTTTGCAACACTAACACAAGTGCAAAAAGTGGTTTTGCAACACTAACACAAGTGCAAAAAGTGGTTTTGCAACACTAACACAAGTGCGAAAAGTGGTTTTGCAACACAAACACAAGTGTAAAAATGGTTTTGCAACACTAACATAAGTGTGAAAGTGGTTTTGCAACACGAGCACAAGTGCGATAAGAGGTTTTGCAACACTAACCCAATTGTGATTTGTGGTTTTCAACACTGGCGCAAGTGCGAAAAGTGGTATTGCAACACTAACATAAGTGTAAAATGTGGTTTTGCAACACTAAGACAAATGCGAATTGTGGTTTTCAACAATAGCGCAAGTGCGATAAGAGGTTTTGCAACACGAACCCAATTGCGATTTGTGGTTTTCAACAATGGCGCAAGTGCAAAAAGTGGTTTTGCAACACTAACATAAGTGCAAAAAGTCGTTTTGCCACACTAACACAAGTGCGAAAGTGGTTTTGCAACACTAACACAAGTGCGATAAGTGGTTTTCAACACTAGCAAGTGTGCTGAAAGTGGTTTTCAACGGCAGCAGAAGTGTGGAAATTGGTTTTTGCAACACTAACACAAATGCGAATCATGGTTTACAACACCAGCACGCGTGCGGAAAGTGGTTTGCAACACCAACACAAGTGTGGAAAGTGGTTTTCAATGCCAGCACAAGTGTGGAAAGTGGTTTTGCAACACTAACACAAGTGCAAAAAGTGGTTTTCAATGCCAGCACAAGTGAGAAAAGTGGTTCTGCAACACAAGCTCTAGTCTGGAAAGTGGTTTTCAATGCCAGCACATGTGCGAAAAGTAGTTCTGCAACACTAGCTCAAGTGTGGAAAGTGGTTTTAAACACCAGCACAAGTGCGGAAAATGGTTTTGCAACACTAAAACAAGTGCAAAAAGTGGTTTTGCAACACCAACACAAGTGAGACAAATGGTTTTGCAACACTAACACAAGTGCAGAAAGTGGTTTTAAGCACTAACAGGAGCGCAAAAAGTGGTTTTCAACACGAGCAGATGTGCAAAAAGTGATTTTCAACGCCAGCACAAGTGCAGAAAGTGGTTTTGCAATACAAGCACATGTGTGAAAAGTGGTTTTCAATGCCAGCACATGTGTGGAAAGTGGTTTTGCAACACTAACACAAGTGGAAAAAGTGGTTTTCAATTCCAGCACAAGTGAAAAACGTGGTTCTGCAACAGAAGCTCTAGTCTGGAAAGTGGTTTTCAATGCCAGCACAAGTGTGGAAAGTGGTTTTGCAACACTAACACAAGTGCAAAAAGTGGTTTTCAATGCCAGCACAAGTGACAAAAGTGGTTCTGCAACACAAGCTCTCGTCTGGAAAGTGGTTTTCAATGCCAGCACAAGTGCGAAAAGTGGTTTTGCAACAGCAACACAAGTGAGACAAATGGTTTTGCAACACTAACACAAGTGCAAAAAGTGGTTTTCAATGCCAGCACAAGTGCGGAAAGTAGTTCTGCAACACTAGCTCAAGTGTGGAAAGTTGTTTTAAACACCAGCACAAGTGCGGAAAATGGTTTTGCAACACTAACACAAGTGCAAAAAGTGGTTTTGCAACACCAACACAAGTGAGGCAAATGGTTTTGCAACACTAACACAAGTGCAAAAAGTGGTTTTCAACGCCAGCACACGTGCGAAAAGTGGTTCTGCAACACAAGCTCAAGTGGAGAACGTGGTTTTCAACATGAGCGCAAGTGTGAAAAGTGGTTTTGCAACACCAGCTCAAGTGCTGAGAGTGGATTTCAACGCCAGCAGAAGTGAGACAAATGGTTTTGCAACACTAACACAAGTGCGAAAAGTGGTTTTAAGCACTAACAGGAGCGCGAAAAGTGGTTTTCAACACTAGCAGATGTGCAAAAAGTGGTTTTCAACGCCAGCACAAGTGCAGAAAGTGGTTTTGCAATACAAGCACATGTGTGAAAATTGGTTTTCAATGCCAGCACAAGTGTGGAAAGTGGATTTGCAACACTAACACAAGTGCAAAAAGTGGTTTTCAATTCCAGCACATGTGACAAAAGTGGTTTTGCAACACAAGCTCTCGTCTGGAAAGTGGTTTTCAATGCCAGCACAAGTGCGAAAAGTGGTTTTGCAACAGCATCACAAGTGAGACAAATGGTTTTGCAACAATAACGAAAGTGCAAAAAGTGGTTTTCAATGCCAGCACAAGTGCGAAAAGTGGTTCTGCAACACAAGCTCAAGTGTGAAAAGTGGTTTTCAATGCCAGCACAAGTGCGGAAAGTAGTTCTGCACCACTATGTCAAGTGAGGAAAGTGGTTTTAAACACCAGGACAAGTGCCGAAAATTCGTTTTGCAACACGAACACAAGTTCAAAAAGTGGTTTTGCAACACTAACACAAGTGCAAAAAGTGGTTTTGCAACACTAACACAAGTGCGAAAAGTGGTTTTGCAACACAAACACAAGTGTAAAAGTGGTTTTGCAACACTAACATAAGTGTGAAAGTGGTTTTGCAACACTAACCCAATTGCGATTTGTGGTTTTCAACACTGGTGCAAGTGCGATAAGTGGTATTGCAACACTAACACAAGTGTAAAATGTGGTTTTGCAACACCAAGACAAACGCGAATTGTGGTTTTCAACAATAGCGCAAGTGTGATAAGAGGTTTTGCAACACTAACCCAATTGCGATTTGTGGTTTTCAACACTGGCGCAAGTGCAAAAAGTGGTTTTGCAACACTAACACAAGTGCGAAAAGTCGTTTTGCAACACTAACACAAGTGCAAAAAGTCGTTTTGCAACACTAACACAAGTGCGAAAGTGGTTTTGCAACACTAACACAAGTGCGATAAGTGGTTTTGCAACACTAACACAAGTGTGATAAGTGGTTTTCAACACTAGCAAGTGTCTGAAAGTGGTTTTCAACGGCAGCAGAAGTGTGGAAATTGGTTTTGCAACACTAACACAAATGCGAATAATGGTTTACAACACCAGCACGAGTGCGGAAAGTGGTTTGCAACACTAACACAAGTGTGGAAAGTGGTTTTCAATGCCAGCACAAGTGAGAAAAGTGGTTCTGCAACACAAGCTCTAGTCTGGAAAGTGGTTTCCAATGCCAGCACATGTGCGAAAAGTAGTTCTGCAACACTAGCTCAAGTGTGGAAAGTGGTTTTAAACACCAGCACAAGTGCGGAAAATGGTTTTGCAACACTAACATAAGTGCAGAAAGTGGTTTTAAGCACTAACAGGAGCGCAAAAAGTGGTTTTCAACACGAGCAGATGTGCAAAAAGTGATTTTCAATGCCAGCACAAGTGCAGAAAGTGGTTTTGCAATACTAGCACATGTGTGAAAAGTGGTTTTCAATGCCAGCACATGTGTGGAAAGTGGTTTTGCAACACTAACACAAGTGCAAAAAGTGGTTTTCAATGCCAGCACAAGTGCGAAAAGTGGTTTTGCAACAGCAACACAAGTGACACAAGTGGTTTTCAATGCCAGCAAAAGTGTGGAAAGTGGTTTTGCAACACTAACACAAGTGCAAAAAGTGGTTTTCAATACCAGCACAAGTGCGAAAAGTGGTTTTGCAACAGCAAAACAAGTGAGACAAGTGGTTTTCAATGCCAGCACAATTGTGGAAAGTGGTTTTGCAACACTAACACAAGTGCAAAAAGTGGTTTTCAATGCCAGCACAAGTGACAAAAGTGGTTTTGCAACACTAACACAAGTGCAAAAAGTGGTTTTCAATGCCAGCACAAGTGACAAAAGTGGTTCTGCAACACAAGCTCTAGTCTGGAAAGTGGTTTTCAATGCCAGCACAAGTGCGAAAAGTGGTTTTGCAACAGCAACACAAGTGAGACAAATGGTTTTGCAACACTAACACAAGTGCAAAAAGTGGTTTTAAACACCAACACAAGTGAGACAAATGGTTTTGCAACACTAACACAAGTGCAAAAAGTAGTTTTCAACACCAGCACACGTGCGAAAAGTGGTTCTGCAACACAAGCTCAAGTGGAGAACGTGGTTTTCAACATGAGCGCAAGTGTGAAAAGTGGTTTTGCAACACCAGCTCAAGTGCGGAGTTTTCCTCTGGTTTTCCTCAAGTGCGGACCTCAAAAACAAATGGATTTGCAACACTAACACAAGTGCGAAAAGTGGTTTTAAGCACTAACAGGAGCGCGAAAAGTGGTTTTCAACACTAGCAGATGTGCAAAAAGTGGTTTTCAACGCCAGCACAAGTGCAGAAAGTTACTTTGCAATACTAGCACATGTGTGAAAAGTGGTTTTCAATGCCAGCACATGTGCGAAAAGTCGTTCTGCAACACTAGCTCAAGTGTGGAAAGTGGTTTTAAACACCAGCACAAGTGCGGAAAATGGTTTTGCAACACTAACACAAGTGCAAAAAGTGGTTTTCAATGCCAGCACAAGTGACAAAAGTGGTTCTGCAACACAAGCTCTAATCTGGAAAGTGGTTTTCAATGCCAGCACAAGTGCGAAAAGTGGTTTTGCAACAGCAACACAAGTGAGACAAATGGTTTTGCAACACTAACACAAGTGCAAAAAGTGGTTTTCAATGCCAGCACAAGTGACAAAAGTGGTTCTGCAACACAAGCTCTCGTATGAAAAGTGGTTTTCAATGCCAGCACAAGTGCGAAAAGTGGTTTTGCAACAGCAACACAAGTGAGACAAATGGTTGTGCAACAATAACACAGGTGCAAAAAGTGGTTTTCAACGCCAGCACAAATGTGGAAAGTGGTTTTGCAACACTAACACAAGTGCAAACAGTGGTTTTCAATGCCAGCACAAGTGATAAAAGTGGTTCTGAAACACAGGCTCTAGTCTGGAAAGTGGTTTTCAATGCAGGCACAAGTGCGAAAAGGGCATTTTGCAACAGCAACACAAAGTGAGACAAATGGTTTTGCAACACTAACACAAGTGCAAAAAGTTGTTTTGAGCACGAACAGTAGCGCGAAAAGTGGTTTTCAACACTAGTAGATGTGCAAAAAGTGGTTTTCAAAGCCAGCACAAGTGCAGAAAGTGGTTTTCAACACTAGCAAGTGTCTGAAAGTGGTTTTCAACGGCAGCAGAAGTGTGGAAATTGGTTTTGCAACACTAACACAAATGCGAATAATGGTTTACAACACCAGCACGAGTGCGGAAAGTGGTTTGCAACACTAACACAAGTGTGGAAAGTGGTTTTCAAGGCCAGCACAAGTGTGGAAAGTCGTTTTGCAACACTAACACAAGTGCAAAAAGTGGTTTTCAATGCCAGCACAAGTGAGAAAAGTGGTTCTGCAACACAAGCTCTAGTCTGGAAAGTGGTTTCCAATGCCAGCACATGTGCGAAAAGTAGTTCTGCAACACTAGCTCAAGTGTGGAAAGTGGTTTTAAACACCAGCACAAGTGCGGAAAATGGTTTTGCAACACTAACATAAGTGCAGAAAGTGGTTTTAAGCACTAACAGGAGCGCAAAAAGTGGTTTTCAACACGAGCAGATGTGCAAAAAGTGATTTTCAATGCCAGCACAAGTGCAGAAAGTGGTTTTGCAATACTAGCACATGTGTGAAAAGTGGTTTTGCAACACAAACACAAGTGTAAAAGTGGTTTTGCAACACTAACATAAGTGTGAAAGTGGTTTTGCAACACTAACCCAATTGCGATTTGTGGTTTTCAACACTGGTGCAAGTGCGATAAGTGGTATTGCAACACTAACACAAGTGTAAAATGTGGTTTTGCAACACCAAGACAAACGCGAATTGTGGTTTTCAACAATAGCGCAAGTGCGATAAGAGGTTTTGCAACACTAACCCAATTGCGATTTGTGGTTTTCAACACTGGCGCAAGTGCAAAAAGTGGTTTTGCAACACTAACACAAGTGCGAAAAGTCGTTTTGCAACACTAACACAAGTGCAAAAAGTCGTTTTGCAACACTAACACAAGTGCGAAAGTGGTTTTGCAACACTAACACAAGTGCGATAAGTGGTTTTGCAACACTAACACAAGTGTGATAAGTGGTTTTCAACACTAGCAAGTGTCTGAAAGTGGTTTTCAACGGCAGCAGAAGTGTGGAAATTGGTTTTGCAACACTAACACAAATGCGAATAATGGTTTACAACACCAGCACGAGTGCGGAAAGTGGTTTGCAACACTAACACAAGTGTGGAAAGTGGTTTTCAAGGCCAGCACAAGTGTGGAAAGTCGTTTTGCAACACTAACACAAGTGCAAAAAGTGGTTTTCAATGCCAGCACAAGTGAGAAAAGTGGTTCTGCAACACAAGCTCTAGTCTGGAAAGTGGTTTCCAATGCCAGCACATGTGCGAAAAGTAGTTCTGCAACACTAGCTCAAGTGTGGAAAGTGGTTTTAAACACCAGCACAAGTGCGGAAAATGGTTTTGCAACACTAACATAAGTGCAGAAAGTGGTTTTAAGCACTAACAGGAGCGCAAAAAGTGGTTTTCAACACGAGCAGATGTGCAAAAAGTGATTTTCAATGCCAGCACAAGTGCAGAAAGTGGTTTTGCAATACTAGCACATGTGTGAAAAGTGGTTTTGCAACACAAACACAAGTGTAAAAGTGGTTTTGCAACACTAACATAAGTGTGAAAGTGGTTTTGCAACACTAACCCAATTGCGATTTGTGGTTTTCAACACTGGTGCAAGTGCGATAAGTGGTATTGCAACACTAACACAAGTGTAAAATGTGGTTTTGCAACACCAAGACAAACGCGAATTGTGGTTTTCAACAATAGCGCAAGTGCGATAAGAGGTTTTGCAACACTAACCCAATTGCGATTTGTGGTTTTCAACACTGGCGCAAGTGCAAAAAGTGGTTTTGCAACACTAACACAAGTGCGAAAAGTCGTTTTGCAACACTAACACAAGTGCAAAAAGTCGTTTTGCAACACTAACACAAGTGCGAAAGTGGTTTTGCAACACTAACACAAGTGCGATAAGTGGTTTTGCAACACTAACACAAGTGTGATAAGTGGTTTTCAACACTAGCAAGTGTCTGAAAGTGGTTTTCAACGGCAGCAGAAGTGTGGAAATTGGTTTTGCAACACTAACACAAATGCGAATAATGGTTTACAACACCAGCACGAGTGCGGAAAGTGGTTTGCAACACTAACACAAGTGTGGAAAGTGGTTTTCAAGGCCAGCACAAGTGTGGAAAGTCGTTTTGCAACACTAACACAAGTGCAAAAAGTGGTTTTCAATGCCAGCACAAGTGAGAAAAGTGGTTCTGCAACACAAGCTCTAGTCTGGAAAGTGGTTTCCAATGCCAGCACATGTGCGAAAAGTAGTTCTGCAACACTAGCTCAAGTGTGGAAAGTGGTTTTAAACACCAGCACAAGTGCGGAAAATGGTTTTGCAACACTAACATAAGTGCAGAAAGTGGTTTTAAGCACTAACAGGAGCGCAAAAAGTGGTTTTCAACACGAGCAGATGTGCAAAAAGTGATTTTCAATGCCAGCACAAGTGTGGAAAGTGGTTTTGCAACACTAACACAAGTGCAAAAAGTGGTTTTCAATTCCAGCACAAGTGAAAAACGTGGTTCTGCAACAGAAGCTCTAGTCTGGAAAGTGGTTTTCAATGCCAGCACAAGTGTGGAAAGTGGTTTTGCAACACTAACACAAGTGCAAAAAGTGGTTTTCAATGCCAGCACAAGTGACAAAAGTGGTTCTGCAACACAAGCTCTAGTCTGGAAAGTGGTTTTCAATGCCAGCACAAATGTGGAAAGTGGTTTTGCAACACTAACACAAGGGCAAACAGTGGTTTTCAATGCCAGCACAAGTGACAAAAGTGGTTCTGAAACACAAGCTCTAGTCTGGAAAGTGGTTTTCAATGCCAGCACAAGTGCGAAAAGGGCATTTTGCAACAGCAACACAAAGTGAGACAAATGGTTTTGCAACACTAACACAAGTGCAAAAAGTTGTTTTGAGCACGAACAGTAGCGCGAAAAGTGGTTTTCAACACTAGTAGATGTGCAAAAAGTGGTTTTCAAAGCCAGCACAAGTGCAGAAAGTGGTTTTGCAATACTAGCACATGTGTGAAAAGTGGTTTTCAATGCCAGCACAAGTGTGGAAAGTGGATTTGCAACACTAACACAAGTGCAAAATGTGGTTTTCAATGCCAGCACAAGTGCGAAAAGTGGTTTTGCAACAGCATCACAAGTGAGACAAATGGTTTTGCAACAATAACGAAAGTGCAAAAAGTGGTTGTCAATGCCAGCACAAGTGCGAAAAGTGGTTCTGCAACACAAGCTCAAGTGTGGAAAGTGGTTTTCAATGCCAGCACAAGTGCGGAAAGTAGTTCTGCACCACTATCTCAAGTGAGGAAAGTGGTTTTAAACACCAGGACAACGGCCGAAAATTCGTTTTGCAACACTAACACAAGTGCAAAAAGTGGTTTTGCAACACTAACACAAGTGCAAAAAGTGGTTTTGCAACACTAACACAAGTGCGAAAAGTGGTTTTGCAACACAAACACAAGTGTAAAAATGGTTTTGCAACACTAACATAAGTGTGAAAGTGGTTTTGCAACACGAGCACAAGTGCGATAAGAGGTTTTGCAACACTAACCCAATTGTGATTTGTGGTTTTCAACACTGGCGCAAGTGCGAAAAGTGGTATTGCAACACTAACATAAGTGTAAAATGTGGTTTTGCAACACTAAGACAAATGCGAATTGTGGTTTTCAACAATAGCGCAAGTGCGATAAGAGGTTTTGCAACACGAACCCAATTGCGATTTGTGGTTTTCAACAATGGCGCAAGTGCAAAAAGTGGTTTTGCAACACTAACATAAGTGCAAAAAGTCGTTTTGCCACACTAACACAAGTGCGAAAGTGGTTTTGCAACACTAACACAAGTGCGATAAGTGGTTTTCAACACTAGCAAGTGTGCTGAAAGTGGTTTTCAACGGCAGCAGAAGTGTGGAAATTGGTTTTTGCAACACTAACACAAATGCGAATCATGGTTTACAACACCAGCACGCGTGCGGAAAGTGGTTTGCAACACCAACACAAGTGTGGAAAGTGGTTTTCAATGCCAGCACAAGTGTGGAAAGTGGTTTTGCAACACTAACACAAGTGCAAAAAGTGGTTTTCAATGCCAGCACAAGTGAGAAAAGTGGTTCTGCAACACAAGCTCTAGTCTGGAAAGTGGTTTTCAATGCCAGCACATGTGCGAAAAGTAGTTCTGCAACACTAGCTCAAGTGTGGAAAGTGGTTTTAAACACCAGCACAAGTGCGGAAAATGGTTTTGCAACACTAAAACAAGTGCAAAAAGTGGTTTTGCAACACCAACACAAGTGAGACAAATGGTTTTGCAACACTAACACAAGTGCAGAAAGTGGTTTTAAGCACTAACAGGAGCGCAAAAAGTGGTTTTCAACACGAGCAGATGTGCAAAAAGTGATTTTCAACGCCAGCACAAGTGCAGAAAGTGGTTTTGCAATACAAGCACATGTGTGGAAAGTGGTTTTCAATGCCAGCACATGTGTGGAAAGTGGTTTTGCAACACTAACACAAGTGCAAAAAGTGGTTTTCAATTCCAGCACAAGTGAAAAACGTGGTTCTGCAACAGAAGCTCTAGTCTGGAAAGTGGTTTTCAATGCCAGCACAAGTGTGGAAAGTGGTTTTGCAACACTAACACAAGTGCAAAAAGTGGTTTTCAATGCCAGCACAAGTGACAAAAGTGGTTCTGCAACACAAGCTCTCGTCTGGAAAGTGGTTTTCAATGCCAGCACAAGTGCGAAAAGTGGTTTTGCAACAGCAACACAAGTGAGACAAATGGTTTTGCAACACTAACACAAGTGCAAAAAGTGGTTTTCAATGCCAGCACAAGTGCGGAAAGTAGTTCTGCAACACTAGCTCAAGTGTGGAAAGTTGTTTTAAACACCAGCACAAGTGCGGAAAATGGTTTTGCAACACTAACACAAGTGCAAAAAGTGGTTTTGCAACACCAACACAAGTGAGGCAAATGGTTTTGCAACACTAACACAAGTGCAAAAAGTGGTTTTCAACGCCAGCACACGTGCGAAAAGTGGTTCTGCAACACAAGCTCAAGTGGAGAACGTGGTTTTCAACATGAGCGCAAGTGTGAAAAGTGGTTTTGCAACACCAGCTCAAGTGCTGAGAGTGGATTTCAACGCCAGCAGAAGTGAGACAAATGGTTTTGCAACACTAACACAAGTGCGAAAAGTGGTTTTAAGCACTAACAGGAGCGCGAAAAGTGGTTTTCAACACTAGCAGATGTGCAAAAAGTGGTTTTCAACACCAGCACAAGTGCAGAAAGTGGTTTTGCAATACAAGCACATGTGTGAAAAGTGGTTTTCAATGCCAGCACAAGTGTGGAAAGTGGATTTGCAACACTAACACAAGTGCAAAAAGTGGTTTTCAATGCCAGCACATGTGACAAAAGTGGTTTTGCAACACAAGCTCTCGTCTGGAAAGTGGTTTTCAATGCCAGCACAAGTGCGAAAAGTGGTTTTGCAACAGCATCACAAGTGAGACAAATGGTTTTGCAACAATAACGAAAGTGCAAAAAGTGGTTTTCAATGCCAGCACAAGTGCGAAAAGTGGTTCTGCAACACAAGCTCAAGTGTGAAAAGTGGTTTTCAATGCCAGCACAAGTGCGGAAAGTAGTTCTGCACCACTATGTCAAGTGAGGAAAGTGGTTTTAAACACCAGGACAAGTGCCGAAAATTCGTTTTGCAACACGAACACAAGTTCAAAAAGTGGTTTTGCAACACTAACACAAGTGCAAAAAGTGGTTTTGCAACACTAACACAAGTGCGAAAAGTGGTTTTGCAACACAAACACAAGTGTAAAAGTGGTTTTGCAACACTAACATAAGTGTGAAAGTGGTTTTGCAACACTAACCCAATTGCGATTTGTGGTTTTCAACACTGGTGCAAGTGCGATAAGTGGTATTGCAACACTAACACAAGTGTAAAATGTGGTTTTGCAACACCAAGACAAACGCGAATTGTGGTTTTCAACAATAGCGCAAGTGTGATAAGAGGTTTTGCAACACTAACCCAATTGCGATTTGTGGTTTTCAACACTGGCGCAAGTGCAAAAAGTGGTTTTGCAACACTAACACAAGTGCGAAAAGTCGTTTTGCAACACTAACACAAGTGCAAAAAGTCGTTTTGCAACACTAACACAAGTGCGAAAGTGGTTTTGCAACACTAACACAAGTGCGATAAGTGGTTTTGCAACACTAACACAAGTGTGATAAGTGGTTTTCAACACTAGCAAGTGTCTGAAAGTGGTTTTCAACGGCAGCAGAAGTGTGGAAATTGGTTTTGCAACACTAACACAAATGCGAATAATGGTTTACAACACCAGCACGAGTGCGGAAAGTGGTTTGCAACACTAACACAAGTGTGGAAAGTGGTTTTCAATGCCAGCACAAGTGAGAAAAGTGGTTCTGCAACACAAGCTCTAGTCTGGAAAGTGGTTTCCAATGCCAGCACATGTGCGAAAAGTAGTTCTGCAACACTAGCTCAAGTGTGGAAAGTGGTTTTAAACACCAGCACAAGTGCGGAAAATGGTTTTGCAACACTAACATAAGTGCAGAAAGTGGTTTTAAGCACTAACAGGAGCGCAAAAAGTGGTTTTCAACACGAGCAGATGTGCAAAAAGTGATTTTCAATGCCAGCACAAGTGCAGAAAGTGGTTTTGCAATACTAGCACATGTGTGAAAAGTGGTTTTCAATGACAGCACATGTGTGGAAAGTGGTTTTGCAACACTAACACAAGTGCAAAAAGTGGTTTTCAATGCCAGCACAAGTGCGAAAAGTGGTTTTGCAACAGCAACACAAGTGACACAAGTGGTTTTCAATGCCAGCAAAAGTGTGGAAAGTGGTTTTGCAACACTAACACAAGTGCAAAAAGTGGTTTTCAATACCAGCACAAGTGCGAAAAGTGGTTTTGCAACAGCAAAACAAGTGAGACAAGTGGTTTTCAATGCCAGCACAATTGTGGAAAGTGGTTTTGCAACACTAACACAAGTGCAAAAAGTGGTTTTCAATGCCAGCACAAGTGACAAAAGTGGTTTTGCAACACTAACACAAGTGCAAAAAGTGGTTTTCAATGCCAGCACAAGTGACAAAAGTGGTTCTGCAACACAAGCTCTAGTCTGGAAAGTGGTTTTCAATGCCAGCACAAGTGCGAAAAGTGGTTTTGCAACAGCAACACAAGTGAGACAAATGGTTTTGCAACACTAACACAAGTGCAAAAAGTGGTTTTAAACACCAACACAAGTGAGACAAATGGTTTTGCAACACTAACACAAGTGCAAAAAGTAGTTTTCAACACCAGCACACGTGCGAAAAGTGGTTCTGCAACACAAGCTCAAGTGGAGAACGTGGTTTTCAACATGAGCGCAAGTGTGAAAAGTGGTTTTGCAACACCAGCTCAAGTGCGGAGTTTTCCTCTGGTTTTCCTCAAGTGCGGACCTCAAAAACAAATGGATTTGCAACACTAACACAAGTGCGAAAAGTGGTTTTAAGCACTAACAGGAGCGCGAAAAGTGGTTTTCAACACTAGCAGATGTGCAAAAAGTGGTTTTCAACGCCAGCACAAGTGCAGAAAGTTACTTTGCAATACTAGCACATGTGTGAAAAGTGGTTTTCAATGCCAGCACATGTGCGAAAAGTCGTTCTGCAACACTAGCTCAAGTGTGGAAAGTGGTTTTAAACACCAGTACAAGTGCGGAAAATGGTTTTGCAACACTAACACAAGTGCAAAAAGTGGTCTTCAATGCCAGCACAAGTGACAAAAGTGGTTCTGCAACACAAGCTCTAATCTGGAAAGTGGTTTTTAATGCCAGCACAAGTGCGAAAAGTGGTTTTGCAACAGCAACACAAGTGAGACAAATGGTTTTGCAACACTAACACAAGTGCAAAAAGTGGTTTTCAATGCCAGCACAAGTGACAAAAGTGGTTCTGCAACACAAGCTCTCGTATGAAAAGTGGTTTTCAATGCCAGCACAAGTGCGAAAAGTGGTTTTGCAACAGCAACACAAGTGAGACAAATGGTTGTGCAACAATAACACAGGTGCAAAAAGTGGTTTTCAACGCCAGCACAAATGTGGAAAGTGGTTTTGCAACACTAACACAAGTGCAAACAGTGGTTTTCAATGCCAGCACAAGTGATAAAAGTGGTTCTGAAACACAGGCTCTAGTCTGGAAAGTGGTTTTCAATGCAGGCACAAGTGCGAAAAGGGCATTTTGCAACAGCAACACAAAGTGAGACAAATGGTTTTGCAACACTAACACAAGTGCAAAAAGTTGTTTTGAGCACGAACAGTAGCGCGAAAAGTGGTTTTCAACACTAGTAGATGTGCAAAAAGTGGTTTTCAACGACAGCACAAGTGCAGAAAGTGGTTTTGCAATACTAGCACATGTGTGAAAAGTGGTTTTCAATGCCAGCACAAGTGTGGAAAGTGGTTTTGCAACACTAACACAAGTGTAAAAAGTGGTTTTCAATGCCAGCACATGTGACAAAAGTGGTTCGCCAACACAAGCTCTTGTCTGGAAAGTGGTTTTCAATGCCAGCACAAGTGCGAAAAGTGGTTTTGCAACAGCATCACAAGTGAGACAAATGGTTTTGCAACAATAACGAAAGTGCTAAAGGTGGTTTTCAATGCCAGCACAAGTGCGAAAAGTGGTTCTGCAACACAACATCAAGTGTGGAAAGTGGTTTTCAATGCCAGCACAAGTGCGGAAAGTAGTTCTGCACCACTATCTCGTGAGGAAAGTGGTTTTAAACACCAGGACAACTGCCGAAAATTCGTTTTGCAACACTAACACAAGTGCAAAAAGTGGTTTTGCAACACTAACACAAGTGCAAAAAGTGGTTTTGCAACACTAACACAAGTGCGAAAAGTGGTTTTGCAACACAAACACAAGTGTAAAAATGGTTTTGCAACACTAACATAAGTGTGAAAGTGGTTTTACAACACGAGCACAAGTGCGATAAGAGGTTTTGCAACACTAACCCAATTGTGATTTGTGGTTTTCAACACTGGCGCAAGTGCGAAAAGTGGTATTGCAACACTAACACAAGTGTAAAATGTGGTTTTGCAACACTAAGACAAATGCGAATTGTGGTTTTCAACAAGAGCGCAAGTGCGATAAGAGGTTTTGCAACACTTACCCAATTGCGATTTGTGGTTTTCAACAATGGCGCAAGTGCAAAAAGTGGTTTTGCAACACTAACATAAGTGCAAAAAGTCGTTTTGCAACACTAACACAAGTGCGATAAGTGGTTTTGCAACACAAACACAAGTGTGATAAGTGGTTTTCAACACTAGCAAGTGTGCTGAAAGTGGTTTTCAACGGCAGCAGAAGTGTGGAAATTGGTTTTTGCAACACTTACACAAATGCGAATCATGGTTTACAACACCAGCACGAGTGCGGAAAGTGGTTTGCAACACCAACACAAGTGTGGAAAGTGGTTTTCAACATGAGCAGATGTGCAAAAAGTGATTTTCAACGCCAGCACAAGTGCAGAAAGTGGTTTTGCAATACAAGCACATGTGCGAAAAGTGGTTTTCAATGCCAGCACAAGTGTGGAAAGTGGTTTTGCAACACTTAGCACAAGTGCAAAAAGTGGTTTTCAATTCCAGCACAAGTGAAAAACGTGGTTCTGCAACAGAAGCTCTAGTCTGGAAAGTGGTTTTCAATGCCAGCACAAGTGTGGAAAGTGGTTTTGCAACACTAACACAAGTGCAAAAAGTGGTTTTCAATGCCAGCAAAAGTGACGAAAGTGGTTCTGCAACACAAGCTCTAGTCTGGAAAGTGGTTTTCAATGCCAGCACAAGTGCGAAAAGTGGTTTTGCAACAGCAACACAAGTGAGACAAATGGTTTTGCAACACTAACACAAGTGCAAAAAGTGGTTTTCAATGCCAGCACAAGTGCGGAACGTAGTTCTGCAACACTAGCTCAAGTGTGGAAAGTTGTTTTAAACACCAGCACAAGTGCGGAAAATGGTTTTGCAACACTAACACAAGTGCAAAAAGTGGTTTTGCAACACCAACACAAGTGAGGCAAATGGTTTTGCAACACTAACACAAGTGCAAAAAGTGGTTTTCAACGCCAGCACACGTGCGAAAAGTGGTTCTGCAACACAAGCTCAAGTGGAGAACGTGGTTTTCAACATGAGCGCAAGTGTGAAAAGTGGTTTTGCAACACCAGCTCAAGTGCTGAGAGTGGATTTCAACGCCAGCAGAAGTGAGACAAATGGTTTTGCAACACTAACACAAGTGCGAAAAGTGGTTTTAAGCACTAACAGGAGCGCGAAAAGTGGTTTTCAACACTAGCAGATGTGCAAAAAGTGGTTTTCAACGCCAGCACAAGTGCAGAAAGTGGTTTTGCAATACAAGCACATGTGTGAAAAGTGGTTTTCAATGCCAGCACAAGTGTGGAAAGTGGATTTGCAACACTAACACAAGTGCAAAAAGTGGTTTTCAATGCCAGCACATGTGACAAAAGTGGTTTTGCAACACAAGCTCTCGTCTGGAAAGTGGTTTTCAATGCCAGCACAAGTGCGAAAAGTGGTTTTGCAACAGCATCACAAGTGAGACAAATGGTTTTGCAACAATAACGAAAGTGCAAAAAGTGGTTTTCAATGCCAGCACAAGTGCGAAAAGTGGTTCTGCAACACAAGCTCAAGTGTGGAAAGTGGTTTTCAATGCCAGCACAAGTGCGGAAAGTAGTTCTGCACCACTATGTCAAGTGAGGAAAGTGGTTTTAAACACCAGGACAAGTGCCGAAAATTCGTTTTGCAACACGAACACAAGTTCAAAAAGTGGTTTTGCAACACTAACACAAGTGCAAAAAGTGGTTTTGCAACACTAACACAAGTGCGAAAAGTGGTTTTGCAACACAAACACAAGTGTAAAAGTGGTTTTGCAACACTAACATAAGTGTGAAAGTGGTTTTGCAACACTAACCCAATTGCGATTTGTGGTTTTCAACACTGGTGCAAGTGCGATAAGTGGTATTGCAACACTAACACAAGTGTAAAATGTGGTTTTGCAACACCAAGACAAACGCGAATTGTGGTTTTCAACAATAGCGCAAGTGTGATAAGAGGTTTTGCAACACTAACCCAATTGCGATTTGTGGTTTTCAACACTGGCGCAAGTGCAAAAAGTGGTTTTGCAACACTAACACAAGTGCGAAAAGTCGTTTTGCAACACTAACACAAGTGCAAAAAGTCGTTTTGCAACACTAACACAAGTGCGAAAGTGGTTTTGCAACACTAACACAAGTGCGATAAGTGGTTTTGCAACACTAACACAAGTGTGATAAGTGGTTTTCAACACTAGCAAGTGTCTGAAAGTGGTTTTCAACGGCAGCAGAAGTGTGGAAATTGGTTTTGCAACACTAACACAAATGCGAATAATGGTTTACAACACCAGCACGAGTGCGGAAAGTGGTTTGCAACACTAACACAAGTGTGGAAAGTGGTTTTCAATGCCAGCACAAGTGAGAAAAGTGGTTCTGCAACACAAGCTCTAGTCTGGAAAGTGGTTTCCAATGCCAGCACATGTGCGAAAAGTAGTTCTGCAACACTAGCTCAAGTGTGGAAAGTGGTTTTAAACACCAGCACAAGTGCGGAAAATGGTTTTGCAACACTAACATAAGTGCAGAAAGTGGTTTTAAGCACTAACAGGAGCGCAAAAAGTGGTTTTCAACACGAGCAGATGTGCAAAAAGTGATTTTCAATGCCAGCACAAGTGCAGAAAGTGGTTTTGCAATACTAGCACATGTGTGAAAAGTGGTTTTCAATGCCAGCACATGTGTGGAAAGTGGTTTTGCAACACTAACACAAGTGCAAAAAGTGGTTTTCAATGCCAGCACAAGTGCGAAAAGTGGTTTTGCAACAGCAACACAAGTGACACAAGTGGTTTTCAATGCCAGCAAAAGTGTGGAAAGTGGTTTTGCAACACTAACACAAGTGCAAAAAGTGGTTTTCAATACCAGCACAAGTGCGAAAAGTGGTTTTGCAACAGCAAAACAAGTGAGACAAGTGGTTTTCAATGCCAGCACAATTGTGGAAAGTGGTTTTGCAACACTAACACAAGTGCAAAAAGTGGTTTTCAATGCCAGCACAAGTGACAAAAGTGGTTTTGCAACACTAACACAAGTGCAAAAAGTGGTTTTCAATGCCAGCACAAGTGACAAAAGTGGTTCTGCAACACAAGCTCTAGTCTGGAAAGTGGTTTTCAATGCCAGCACAAGTGCGAAAAGTGGTTTTGCAACAGCAACACAAGTGAGACAAATGGTTTTGCAACACTAACACAAGTGCAAAAAGTGGTTTTAAACACCAACACAAGTGAGACAAATGGTTTTGCAACACTAACACAAGTGCAAAAAGTAGTTTTCAACACCAGCACACGTGCGAAAAGTGGTTCTGCAACACAAGCTCAAGTGGAGAACGTGGTTTTCAACATGAGCGCAAGTGTGAAAAGTGGTTTTGCAACACCAGCTCAAGTGCGGAGTTTTCCTCTGGTTTTCCTCAAGTGCGGACCTCAAAAACAAATGGATTTGCAACACTAACACAAGTGCGAAAAGTGGTTTTAAGCACTAACAGGAGCGCGAAAAGTGGTTTTCAACACTAGCAGATGTGCAAAAAGTGGTTTTCAACGCCAGCACAAGTGCAGAAAGTTACTTTGCAATACTAGCACATGTGTGAAAAGTGGTTTTCAATGCCAGCACATGTGCGAAAAGTCGTTCTGCAACACTAGCTCAAGTGTGGAAAGTGGTTTTAAACACCAGCACAAGTGCGGAAAATGGTTTTGCAACACTAACACAAGTGCAAAAAGTGGTTTTCAATGCCAGCACAAGTGACAAAAGTGGTTCTGCAACACAAGCTCTAATCTGGAAAGTGGTTTTCAATGCCAGCACAAGTGCGAAAAGTGGTTTTGCAACAGCAACACAAGTGAGACAAATGGTTTTGCAACACTAACACAAGTGCAAAAAGTGGTTTTCAATGCCAGCACAAGTGACAAAAGTGGTTCTGCAACACAAGCTCTCGTATGAAACGTGGTTTTCAATGCCAGCACAAGTGCGAAAAGTGGTTTTGCAACAGCAACACAAGTGAGACAAATGGTTGTGCAACAATAACACAGGTGCAAAAAGTGGTTTTCAACGCCAGCACAAATGTGGAAAGTGGTTTTGCAACACTAACACAAGTGCAAACAGTGGTTTTCAATGCCAGCACAAGTGATAAAAGTGGTTCTGAAACACAGGCTCTAGTCTGGAAAGTGGTTTTCAATGCAGGCACAAGTGCGAAAAGGGCATTTTGCAACAGCAACACAAAGTGAGACAAATGGTTTTGCAACACTAACACAAGTGCAAAAAGTTGTTTTGAGCACGAACAGTAGCGCGAAAAGTGGTTTTCAACACTAGTAGATGTGCAAAAAGTGGTTTTCAACGACAGCACAAGTGCAGAAAGTGGTTTTGCAATACTAGCACATGTGTGAAAAGTGGTTTTCAATGCCAGCACAAGTGTGGAAAGTGGTTTTGCAACACTAACACAAGTGTAAAAAGTGGTTTTCAATGCCAGCACATGTGACAAAAGTGGTTCGCCAACACAAGCTCTTGTCTGGAAAGTGGTTTTCAATGCCAGCACAAGTGCGAAAAGTGGTTTTGCAACAGCATCACAAGTGAGACAAATGGTTTTGCAACAATAACGAAAGTGCTAAAGGTGGTTTTCAATGCCAGCACAAGTGCGAAAAGTGGTTCTGCAACACAAGATCAAGTGTGGAAAGTGGTTTTCAATGCGAGCACAAGTGCGGAAAGTAGTTCTGCACCACTATCTCGTGAGGAAAGTGGTTTTAAACACCAGGACAACTGCCGAAAATTCGTTTTGCAACACTAACACAAGTGCAAAAAGTGGTTTTGCAACACTAACACAAGTGCAAAAAGTGGTTTTGCAACACTAACACAAGTGCGAAAAGTGTTTTTGCAACACAAACACAAGTGTAAAAATGGTTTTGCAACACTAACATAAGTGTGAAAGTGGTTTTACAACACGAGCACAAGTGCGATAAGAGGTTTTGCAACACTAACCCAATTGTGATTTGTGGTTTTCAACACTGGCGCAAGTGCGAAAAGTGGTATTGCAACACTAACACAAGTGTAAAATGTGGTTTTGCAACACTAAGACAAATGCGAATTGTGGTTTTCAACAATAGCGCAAGTGCGATAAGAGGTTTTGCAACACTTACCCAATTGCGATTTGTGGTTTTCAACAATGGCGCAAGTGCAAAAAGTGGTTTTGCAACACTAACATAAGTGCAAAAAGTCGTTTTGCAACACTAACACAAGTGCGATAAGTGGTTTTGCAACACAAACACAAGTGTGATAAGTGGTTTTCAACACTAGCAAGTGTGCTGAAAGTGGTTTTCAACGGCAGCAGAAGTGTGGAAATTGGTTTTTGCAACACTAACACAAATGCGAATCATGGTTTACAACACCAGCACGAGTGCGGAAAGTGGTTTGCAACACCAACACAAGTGTGGAAAGTGGTTTTCAACATGAGCAGATGTGCAAAAAGTGATTTTCAACGCCAGCACAAGTGCAGAAAGTGGTTTTGCAATACAAGCACATGTGCGAAAAGTGGTTTTCAATGCCAGCACAAGTGTGGAAAGTGGTTTTGCAACACTAACACAAGTGCAAAAAGTGGTTTTCAATTCCAGCACAAGTGAAAAACGTGGTTCTGCAACAGAAGCTCTAGTCTGGAAAGTGGTTTTCAATGCCAGCACAAGTGTGGAAAGTGGTTTTGCAACACTAACACAAGTGCAAAAAGTGGTTTTCAATGCCAGCACAAGTGACGAAAGTGGTTCTGCAACACAAGCTCTAGTCTGGAAAGTGGTTTTCAATGCCAGCACAAGTGCGAAAAGTGGTTTTGCAACAGCAACACAAGTGAGACAAATGGTTTTGCAACACTAACACAAGTGCAAAAAGTGGTTTTCAATGCTAGCACAAGTGCGGAACGTAGTTCTGCAACACTAGCTCAAGTGTGGAAAGTTGTTTTAAACACCAGCACAAGTGCGGAAAATGGTTTTGCAACACTAACACAAGTGCAAAAAGTGGTTTTGCAACACCAACACAAGTGAGGCAAATGGTTTTGCAACACTAACACAAGTGCAAAAAGTGGTTTTCAACGCCAGCACACGTGCGAAAAGTGGTTCTGCAACACCAGCTCAAGTGCTGAGAGTGGATTTCAACGCCAGCAGAAGTGAGACAAATGGTTTTGCAACACTAACACAAGTGCGAAAAGTGGTTTTAAGCACTAACAGGAGCGCGAAAAGTGGTTTTCAACACTAGCAGATGTGCAAAAAGTGGTTTTCAACGCCAGCACAAGTGCAGAAAGTGGTTTTGCAATACTAGCACATGTGTGAAAAGTGGTTTTCAATGCCAGCACAAGTGTGGAAAGTGGATTTGCAACACTAACACAAGTGCAAAAAGTGGTTTTCAATGCCAGCACATGTGACAAAAGTGGTTTTGCAACACAAGCTCTCGTCTGGAAAGTGGTTTTCAATGCCAGCACAAGTGCGAAAAGTGGTTTTGCAACAGCATCACAAATGAGACAAATGGTTTTGCAACAATAACGAAAGTGCAAAAAGTGGTTTTCAATGCCAGCACAAGTGCGAAAAGTGGTTCTGCAACACAAGCTCAAGTGTGGAAAGTGGTTTTCAATGCCAGCACAAGTGCGGAAAGTAGTTCTGCACCACTATGTCAAGTGAGGAAAGTGGTTTTAAACACCAGGACAAGTGCCGAAAATTCGTTTTGCAACACGAACACAAGTTCAAAAAGTGGTTTTGCAACACTAACACAAGTGCAAAAAGTGGTTTTGCAACACTAACACAAGTGCGAAAAGTGGTTTTGCAACACAAACACAAGTGTAAAAGTGGTTTTGCAACACTAACATAAGTGTGAAAGTGGTTTTGCAACACTAACCCAATTGCGATTTGTGGTTTTCAACACTGGTGCAAGTGCGATAAGTGGTATTGCAACACTAACACAAGTGTAAAATGTGGTTTTGCAACACCAAGACAAACGCGAATTGTGGTTTTCAACAATAGCGCAAGTGCGATAAGAGGTTTTGCAACACTAACCCAATTGCGATTTGTGGTTTTCAACACTGGCGCAAGTGAAAAAAGTGGTTTTGCAACACTAACACAAGTGCGAAAAGTCGTTTTGCAACACTAACACAAGTGCAAAAAGTCGTTTTGCAACACTAACACAAGTGCGAAAGTGGTTTTGCAACACTAACACAAGTGCGATAAGTGGTTTTGCAACACTAACACAAGTGTGATAAGTGGTTTTCAACACTAGCAAGTGTCTGAAAGTGGTTTTTAACGGCAGCAGAAGTGTGGAAATTGGTTTTGCAACACTAACACAAATGCGAATAATGGTTTAAAACACCAGCACGAGTGCGGAAAGTGGTTTGCAACACTAACACAAGTGTGGAAAGTGGTTTTCAAGGCCAGCACAAGTGTGGAAAGTCGTTTTGCAACACTAACACAAGTGCAAAAAGTGGTTTTCAATGCCAGCACAAGTGAGAAAAGTGGTTCTGCAACACAAGCTCTAGTCTGGAAAGTGGTTTCCAATGCCAGCACATGTGCGAAAAGTAGTTCTGCAACACTAGCTCAAGTGTGGAAAGTGGTTTTAAACACCAGCACAAGTGCGGAAAATGGTTTTGCAACACTAACATAAGTGCAGAAAGTGGTTTTAAGCACTAACAGGAGCGCAAAAAGTGGTTTTCAACACGAGCAGATGTGCAAAAAGTGATTTTCAATGCCAGCACAAGTGCAGAAAGTGGTTTTGCAATACTAGCACATGTGTGAAAAGTGGTTTTGCAACACAAACACAAGTGTAAAAGTGGTTTTGCAACACTAACATAAGTGTGAAAGTGGTTTTGCAACACTAACCCAATTGCGATTTGTGGTTTTCAACACTGGTGCAAGTGCGATAAGTGGTATTGCAACACTAACACAAGTGTAAAATGTGGTTTTGCAACACCAAGACAAACGCGAATTGTGGTTTTCAACAATAGCGCAAGTGCGATAAGAGGTTTTGCAACACTAACCCAATTGCGATTTGTGGTTTTCAACACTGGCGCAAGTGCAAAAAGTGGTTTTGCAACACTAACACAAGTGCGAAAAGTCGTTTTGCAACACTAACACAAGTGCAAAAAGTCGTTTTGCAACACTAACACAAGTGCGAAAGTGGTTTTGCAACACTAACACAAGTGCGATAAGTGGTTTTGCAACACTAACACAAGTGTGATAAGTGGTTTTCAACACTAGCAAGTGTCTGAAAGTGGTTTTCAACGGCAGCAGAAGTGTGGAAATTGGTTTTGCAACACTAACACAAATGCGAATAATGGTTTACAACACCAGCACGAGTGCGGAAAGTGGTTTGCAACACTAACACAAGTGTGGAAAGTGGTTTTCAAGGCCAGCACAAGTGTGGAAAGTCGTTTTGCAACACTAACACAAGTGCAAAAAGTGGTTTTCAATGCCAGCACAAGTGAGAAAAGTGGTTCTGCAACACAAGCTCTAGTCTGGAAAGTGGTTTCCAATGCCAGCACATGTGCGAAAAGTAGTTCTGCAACACTAGCTCAAGTGTGGAAAGTGGTTTTAAACACCAGCACAAGTGCGGAAAATGGTTTTGCAACACTAACATAAGTGCAGAAAGTGGTTTTAAGCACTAACAGGAGCGCAAAAAGTGGTTTTCAACACGAGCAGATGTGCAAAAAGTGATTTTCAATGCCAGCACAAGTGTGGAAAGTGGTTTTGCAACACTAACACAAGTGCAAAAAGTGGTTTTCAATTCCAGCACAAGTGAAAAACGTGGTTCTGCAACAGAAGCTCTAGTCTGGAAAGTGGTTTTCAATGCCAGCACAAGTGTGGAAAGTGGTTTTGCAACACTAACACAAGTGCAAAAAGTGGTTTTCAATGCCAGCACAAGTGACAAAAGTGGTTCTGCAACACAAGCTCTAGTCTGGAAAGTGGTTTTCAATGCCAGCACAAATGTGGAAAGTGGTTTTGCAACACTAACACAAGGGCAAACAGTGGTTTTCAATGCCAGCACAAGTGACAAAAGTGGTTCTGAAACACAAGCTCTAGTCTGGAAAGTGGTTTTCAATGCCAGCACAAGTGCGAAAAGGGCATTTTGCAACAGCAACACAAAGTGAGACAAATGGTTTTGCAACACTAACACAAGTGCAAAAAGTTGTTTTGAGCACGAACAGTAGCGCGAAAAGTGATTTTCAACACTAGTAGATGTGCAAAAAGTGGTTTTCAAAGCCAGCACAAGTGCAGAAAGTGGTTTTGCAATACTAGCACATGTGTGAAAAGTGGTTTTCAATGCCAGCACAAGTGTGGAAAGTGGATTTGCAACACTAACACAAGTGCAAAATGTGGTTTTCAATGCCAGCACATGTGACAAAAGTGGTTCGCCAACACAAGCTCTTGTCTGGAAAGTGGTTTTCAATGCCAGCACAAGTGCGAAAAGTGGTTTTGCAACAGCATCACAAGTGAGACAAATGGTTTTGCAACAATAACGAAAGTGCAAAAAGTGGTTTTCAATGCCAGCACAAGTGCGAAAAGTGGTTCTGCAACACAAGCTCAAGTGTGGAAAGTGGTTTTCAATGCCAGCACAAGTGCGGAAAGTAGTTCTGCACCACTATCTCAAGTGAGGAAAGTGGTTTTAAACACCAGGACAACGGCCGAAAATTCGTTTTGCAACACTAACACAAGTGCAAAAAGTGGTTTTGCAACACTAACACAAGTGCAAAAAGTGGTTTTGCAACACTAACACAAGTGCGAAAAGTGGTTTTGCAACACAAACACAAGTGTAAAAATGGTTTTGCAACACTAACATAAGTGTGAAAGTGGTTTTGCAACACGAGCACAAGTGCGATAAGAGGTTTTGCAACACTAACCCAATTGTGATTTGTGGTTTTCAACACTGGCGCAAGTGCGAAAAGTGGTATTGCAACACTAACACAAGTGTAAAATGTGGTTTTGCAACACTAAGACAAATGCGAATTGTGGTTTTCAACAATAGCGCAAGTGCGATAAGAGGTTTTGCAACACGAACCCAATTGCGATTTGTGGTTTTCAACAATGGCGCAAGTGCAAAAAGTGGTTTTGCAACACTAACATAAGTGCAAAAAGTCGTTTTGCCACACTAACACAAGTGCGAAAGTGGTTTTGCAACACTAACACAAGTGCGATAAGTGGTTTTCAACACTAGCAAGTGTGCTGAAAGTGGTTTTCAACGGCAGCAGAAGTGTGGAAATTGGTTTTTGCAACACTAACACAAATGCGAATCATGGTTGACAACACCAGCACGCGTGCGGAAAGTGGTTTGCAACACCAACACAAGTGTGGAAAGTGGTTTTCAATGCCAGCACAAGTGTGGAAAGTGGTTTTGCAACACTAACACAAGTGCAAAAAGTGGTTTTCAATGCCAGCACAAGTGAGAAAAGTGGTTCTGCAACACAAGCTCAAGTGTGGAAAGTGGTTTTAAACACCAGCACAAGTGCGGAAAATGGTTTTGCAACACTAAAACAAGTGCAAAAAGTGGTTTTGCAACACCAACACAAGTGAGACAAATGGTTTTGCAACACTAACACAAGTGCAGAAAGTGGTTTTAAGCACTAACAGGAGCGCAAAAAGTGGTTTTCAACACGAGCAGATGTGCAAAAAGTGATTTTCAACGCCAGCACAAGTGCAGA
Source organism: Myxine glutinosa (assembly GCF_964187855.1). Taxonomy (NCBI): domain Eukaryota; kingdom Metazoa; phylum Chordata; class Myxini; order Myxiniformes; family Myxinidae; genus Myxine; species Myxine glutinosa. Next base: position 54,381,266 of record NC_136266.1, on the reverse strand, counting down.
AAGTGGTTTTGCAATACAAGCACATGTGTGAAAAGTGGTTTTCAATGCCAGCACATGTGTGGAAAGTGGTTTTGCAACACTAACACAAGTGCAAAAAGTGGTTTTCAATTCCAGCACAAGTGAAAAACGTGGTTCTGCAACAGAAGCTCTAGTCTGGAAAGTGGTTTTCAATGCCAGCACAAGTGTGGAAAGTGGTTTTGCAACACTAACACAAGTGCAAAAAGTGGTTTTCAATGCCAGCACAAGTGACAAAAGTGGTTCTGCAACACAAGCTCTAGTCTGGAAAGTGGTTTTCAATGCCAGCACAAGTGCGAAAAGTGGTTTTGCAACAGCAACACAAGTGAGACAAATGGTTTTGCAACACTAACAGAAGTGCAAAAAGTGGTTTTCAATGCCAGCACAAGTGCGGAAAGTAGTTCTGCAACACTAGCTCAAGTGTGGAAAGTTGTTTTAAACACCAGCACAAGTGCGGAAAATGGTTTTGCAACACTAACACAAGTGCAAAAAGTGGTTTTGCAACACCAACACAAGTGAGGCAAATGGTTTTGCAACACTAACACAAGTGTAAAAAGTGGTTTTCAACGCCAGCACACGTGCGAAAAGTGGTTCTGCAACACAAGCTCAAGTGGAGAACGTGGTTTTCAACATGAGCGCAAGTGTGAAAAGTGGTTTTGCAACACCAGCTCAAGTGCTGAGAGTGGATTTCAACGCCAGCAGAAGTGAGACAAATGGTTTTGCAACACTAACACAAGTGCGAAAAGTGGTTTTAAGCACTAACAGGAGCGCGAAAAGTGGTTTTCAACACTAGCAGATGTGCAAAAAGTGGTTTTCAACGCCAGCACAAGTGCAGAAAGTGGTTTTGCAATACAAGCACATGTGTGAAAAGTGGTTTTCAATGCCAGCACAAGTGTGGAAAGTGGATTTGCAACACTAACACAAGTGCAAAAAGTGGTTTTCAATGCCAGCACATGTGACAAAAGTGGTTTTGCAACACAAGCTCTCGTCTGGAAAGTGGTTTTCAATGCCAGCACAAGTGCGAAAAGTGGTTTTGCAACAGCATCACAAGTGAGACAAATGGTTTTGCAACAATAACGAAAGTGCAAAAAGTGGTTTTCAATGCCAGCACAAGTGCGAAAAGTGGTTCTGCAACACAAGCTCAAGTGTGGAAAGTGGTTTTCAATGCCAGCACAAGTGCGGAAAGTAGTTCTGCACCACTATGTCAAGTGAGGAAAGTGGTTTTAAACACCAGGACAAGTGCCGAAAATTCGTTTTGCAACACGAACACAAGTTCAAAAAGTGGTTTTGCAACACTAACACAAGTGCAAAAAGTGGTTTTGCAACACTAACACAAGTGCGAAAAGTGGTTTTGCAACACAAACACAAGTGTAAAAGTGGTTTTGCAACACTAACATAAGTGTGAAAGTGGTTTTGCAACACTAACCCAATTGCGATTTGTGGTTTTCAACACTGGTGCAAGTGCGATAAGTGGTATTGCAACACTAACACAAGTGTAAAATGTGGTTTTGCAACACCAAGACAAACGCGAATTGTGGTTTTCAACAATAGCGCAAGTGTGATAAGAGGTTTTGCAACACTAACCCAATTGCGATTTGTGGTTTTCAACACTGGCGCAAGTGCAAAAAGTGGTTTTGCAACACTAACACAAGTGCGAAAAGTCGTTTTGCAACACTAACACAAGTGCAAAAAGTCGTTTTGCAACACTAACACAAGTGCGAAAGTGGTTTTGCAACACTAACACAAGTGCGATAAGTGGTTTTGCAACACTAACACAAGTGTGATAAGTGGTTTTCAACACTAGCAAGTGTCTGAAAGTGGTTTTCAACGGCAGCAGAAGTGTGGAAATTGGTTTTGCAACACTAACACAAATGCGAATAATGGTTTACAACACCAGCACGAGTGCGGAAAGTGGTTTGCAACACTAACACAAGTGTGGAAAGTGGTTTTCAATGCCAGCACAAGTGAGAAAAGTGGTTCTGCAACACAAGCTCTAGTCTGGAAAGTGGTTTCCAATGCCAGCACATGTGCGAAAAGTAGTTCTGCAACACTAGCTCAAGTGTGGAAAGTGGTTTTAAACACCAGCACAAGTGCGGAAAATGGTTTTGCAACACTAACATAAGTGCAGAAAGTGGTTTTAAGCACTAACAGGAGCGCAAAAAGTGGTTTTCAACACGAGCAGATGTGCAAAAAGTGATTTTCAATGCCAGCACAAGTGCAGAAAGTGGTTTTGCAATACTAGCACATGTGTGAAAAGTGGTTTTCAATGCCAGCACATGTGTGGAAAGTGGTTTTGCAACACTAACACAAGTGCAAAAAGTGGTTTTCAATGCCAGCACAAGTGCGAAAAGTGGTTTTGCAACAGCAACACAAGTGACACAAGTGGTTTTCAATGCCAGCAAAAGTGTGGAAAGTGGTTTTGCAACACTAACACAAGTGCAAAAAGTGGTTTTCAATACCAGCACAAGTGCGAAAAGTGGTTTTGCAACAGCAAAACAAGTGAGACAAGTGGTTTTCAATGCCAGCACAATTGTGGAAAGTGGTTTTGCAACACTAACACAAGTGCCAAAAGTGGTTTTCAATGCCAGCACAAGTGACAAAAGTGGTTTTGCAACACTAACACAAGTGCAAAAAGTGGTTTTCAATGCCAGCACAAGTGACAAAAGTGGTTCTGCAACACAAGCTCTAGTCTGGAAAGTGGTTTTCAATGCCAGCACAAGTGCGAAAAGTGGTTTTGCAACAGCAACACAAGTGAGACAAATGGTTTTGCAACACTAACACAAGTGCAAAAAGTGGTTTTAAACACCAACACAAGTGAGACAAATGGTTTTGCAACACTAACACAAGTGCAAAAAGTAGTTTTCAACACCAGCACACGTGCGAAAAGTGGTTCTGCAACACAAGCTCAAGTGGAGAACGTGGTTTTCAACATGAGCGCAAGTGTGAAAAGTGGTTTTGCAACACCAGCTCAAGTGCGGAGTTTTCCTCTGGTTTTCCTCAAGTGCGGACCTCAAAAACAAATGGATTTGCAACACTAACACAAGTGCGAAAAGTGGTTTTAAGCACTAACAGGAGCGCGAAAAGTGGTTTTCAACACTAGCAGATGTGCAAAAAGTGGTTTTCAACGCCAGCACAAGTGCAGAAAGTTACTTTGCAATACTAGCACATGTGTGAAAAGTGGTTTTCAATGCCAGCACATGTGCGAAAAGTCGTTCTGCAACACTAGCTCAAGTGTGGAAAGTGGTTTTAAACACCAGCACAAGTGCGGAAAATGGTTTTGCAACACTAACACAAGTGCAAAAAGTGGTTTTCAATGCCAGCACAAGTGACAAAAGTGGTTCTGCAACACAAGCTCTAATCTGGAAAGTGGTTTTCAATGCCAGCACAAGTGCGAAAAGTGGTTTTGCAACAGCAACACAAGTGAGACAAATGGTTTTGCAACACTAACACAAGTGCAAAAAGTGGTTTTCAATGCCAGCACAAGTGACAAAAGTGGTTCTGCAACACAAGCTCTCGTATGAAAAGTGGTTTTCAATGCCAGCACAAGTGCGAAAAGTGGTTTTGCAACAGCAACACAAGTGAGACAAATGGTTGTGCAACAATAACACAGGTGCAAAAAGTGGTTTTCAACGCCAGCACAAATGTGGAAAGTGGTTTTGCAACACTAACACAAGTGCAAACAGTGGTTTTCAATGCCAGCACAAGTGATAAAAGTGGTTCTGAAACACAGGCTCTAGTCTGGAAAGTGGTTTTCAATGCAGGCACAAGTGCGAAAAGGGCATTTTGCAACAGCAACACAAAGTGAGACAAATGGTTTTGCAACACTAACACAAGTGCAAAAAGTTGTTTTGAGCACGAACAGTAGCGCGAAAAGTGGTTTTCAACACTAGTAGATGTGCAAAAAGTGGTTTTCAACGACAGCACAAGTGCAGAAAGTGGTTTTGCAATACTAGCACATGTGTGAAAAGTGGTTTTCAATGCCAGCACAAGTGTGGAAAGTGGTTTTGCAACACTAACACAAGTGTAAAAAGTGGTTTTCAATGCCAGCACATGTGACAAAAGTGGTTCGCCAACACAAGCTCTTGTCTGGAAAGTGGTTTTCAATGCCAGCACAAGTGCGAAAAGTGGTTTTGCAACAGCATCACAAGTGAGACAAATGGTTTTGCAACAATAACGAAAGTGCTAAAGGTGGTTTTCAATGCCAGCACAAGTGCGAAAAGTGGTTCTGCAACACAAGATCAAGTGTGGAAAGTGGCTTTCAATGCCAGCACAAGTGCGGAAAGTAGTTCTGCACCACTATCTCGTGAGGAAAGTGGTTTTAAACACCAGGACAACTGCCGAAAATTCGTTTTGCAACACTAACACAAGTGCAAAAAGTGGTTTTGCAACACTAACACAAGTGCAAAAAGTGGTTTTGCAACACTAACACAAGTGCGATAAGTGGTTTTGCAACACTAACACAAGTGTGATAAGTGGTTTTCAACACTAGCAAGTGTCTGAAAGTGGTTTTCAACGGCAGCAGAAGTGTGGAAATTGGTTTTGCAACACTAACACAAATGCGAATAATGGTTTACAACACCAGCACGAGTGCGGAAAGTGGTTTGCAACACTAACACAAGTGTGGAAAGTGGTTTTCAAGGCCAGCACAAGTGTGGAAAGTCGTTTTGCAACACTAACACAAGTGCAAAAAGTGGTTTTCAATGCCAGCACAAGTGAGAAAAGTGGTTCTGCAACACAAGCTCTAGTCTGGAAAGTGGTTTCCAATGCCAGCACATGTGCGAAAAGTAGTTCTGCAACACTAGCTCAAGTGTGGAAAGTGGTTTTAAACACCAGCACAAGTGCGGAAAATGGTTTTGCAACACTAACATAAGTGCAGAAAGTGGTTTTAAGCACTAACAGGAGCGCAAAAAGTGGTTTTCAACACGAGCAGATGTGCAAAAAGTGATTTTCAATGCCAGCACAAGTGTGGAAAGTGGTTTTGCAACACTAACACAAGTGCAAAAAGTGGTTTTCAATTCCAGCACAAGTGAAAAACGTGGTTCTGCAACAGAAGCTCTAGTCTGGAAAGTGGTTTTCAATGCCAGCACAAGTGTGGAAAGTGGTTTTGCAACACTAACACAAGTGCAAAAAGTGGTTTTCAATGCCAGCACAAGTGACAAAAGTGGTTCTGCAACACAAGCTCTAGTCTGGAAAGTGGTTTTCAATGCCAGCACAAATGTGGAAAGTGGTTTTGCAACACTAACACAAGGGCAAACAGTGGTTTTCAATGCCAGCACAAGTGACAAAAGTGGTTCTGAAACACAAGCTCTAGTCTGGAAAGTGGTTTTCAATGCCAGCACAAGTGCGAAAAGGGCATTTTGCAACAGCAACACAAAGTGAGACAAATGGTTTTGCAACACTAACACAAGTGCAAAAAGTTGTTTTGAGCACGAACAGTAGCGCAAAAAGTGATTTTCAACACTAGTAGATGTGCAAAAAGTGGTTTTCAAAGCCAGCACAAGTGCAGAAAATGGTTTTGCAATACTAGCACATGTGTGAAAAGTGGTTTTCAATGCCAGCACAAGTGTGGAAAGTGGATTTGCAACACTAACACAAGTGCAAAATGTGGTTTTCAATGCCAGCACATGTGACAAAAGTGGTTCGCCAACACAAGCTCTTGTCTGGAAAGTGGTTTTCAATGCCAGCACAAGTGCGAAAAGTGGTTTTGCAACAGCATCACAAGTGAGACAAATGGTTTTGCAACAATAACGAAAGTGCAAAAAGTGGTTTTCAATGCCAGCACAAGTGCGAAAAGTGGTTCTGCAACACAAGCTCAAGTGTGGAAAGTGGTTTTCAATGCCAGCACAAGTGCGGAAAGTAGTTCTGCACCACTATCTCAAGTGAGGAAAGTGGTTTTAAACACCAGGACAACGGCCGAAAATTCGTTTTGCAACACTAACACAAGTGCAAAAAGTGGTTTTGCAACACTAACACAAGTGCAAAAAGTGGTTTTGCAACACTAACACAAGTGCGAAAAGTGGTTTTGCAACACAAACACAAGTGTAAAAATGGTTTTGCAACACTAACATAAGTGTGAAAGTGGTTTTGCAACACGAGCACAAGTGCGATAAGAGGTTTTGCAACACTAACCCAATTGTGATTTGTGGTTTTCAACACTGGCGCAAGTGCGAAAAGTGGTATTGCAACACTAACACAAGTGTAAAATGTGGTTTTGCAACACTAAGACAAATGCGAATTGTGGTTTTCAACAATAGCGCAAGTGCGATAAGAGGTTTTGCAACACGAACCCAATTGCGATTTGTGGTTTTCAACAATGGCGCAAGTGCAAAAAGTGGTTTTGCAACACTAACATAAGTGCAAAAAGTCGTTTTGCCACACTAACACAAGTGCGAAAGTGGTTTTGCAACACTAACACAAGTGCGATAAGTGGTTTTCAACACTAGCAAGTGTGCTGAAAGTGGTTTTCAACGGCAGCAGAAGTGTGGAAATTGGTTTTTGCAACACTAACACAAATGCGAATCATGGTTGACAACACCAGCACGCGTGCGGAAAGTGGTTTGCAACACCAACACAAGTGTGTAAAGTGGTTTTCAATGCCAGCACAAGTGTGGAAAGTGGTTTTGCAACACTAACACAAGTGCAAAAAGTGGTTTTCAATGCCAGCACAAGTGAGAAAAGTGGTTCTGCAACACAAGCTCTAGTCTGGAAAGTGGTTTTCAATGCCAGCACATGTGCGAAAAGTAGTTCTGCAACACTAGCTCAAGTGTGGAAAGTGGTTTTAAACACCAGCACAAGTGCGGAAAATGGTTTTGCAACACTAAAACAAGTGCAAAAAGTGGTTTTGCAACACCAACACAAGTGAGACAAATGGTTTTGCAACACTAACACAAGTGCAGAAAGTGGTTTTAAGCACTAATAGGAGCGCAAAAAGTGGTTTTCAACACGAGCAGATGTGCAAAAAGTGATTTTCAACGCCAGCACAAGTGCAGAAAGTGGTTTTGCAATACAAGCACATGTGTGAAAAGTGGTTTTCAATGCCAGCACATGTGTGGAAAGTGGTTTTGCAACACTAACACAAGTGCAAAAAGTGGTTTTCAATTCCAGCACAAGTGAAAAACGTGGTTCTGCAACAGAAGCTCTAGTCTGGAAAGTGGTTTTCAATGCCAGCACAAGTGTGGAAAGTGGTTTTGCAACACTAACACAAGTGCAAAAAGTGGTTTTCAATGCCAGCACAAGTGACAAAAGTGGTTCTGCAACACAAGCTCTAGTCTGGAAAGTGGTTTTCAATGCCAGCACAAGTGCGAAAAGTGGTTTTGCAACAGCAACACAAGTGAGACAAATGGTTTTGCAACACTAACAGAAGTGCAAAAAGTGGTTTTCAATGCCAGCACAAGTGCGGAAAGTAGTTCTGCAACACTAGCTCAAGTGTGGAAAGTTGTTTTAAACACCAGCACAAGTGCGGAAAATGGTTTTGCAACACTAACACAAGTGCAAAAAGTGGTTTTGCAACACCAACACAAGTGAGGCAAATGGTTTTGCAACACTAACACAAGTGTAAAAAGTGGTTTTCAACGCCAGCACACGTGCGAAAAGTGGTTCTGCAACACAAGCTCAAGTGGAGAACGTGGTTTTCAACATGAGCGCAAGTGTGAAAAGTGGTTTTGCAACACCAGCTCAAGTGCTGAGAGTGGATTTCAACGCCAGCAGAAGTGAGACAAATGGTTTTGCAACACTAACACAAGTGCGAAAAGTGGTTTTAAGCACTAACAGGAGCGCGAAAAGTGGTTTTCAACACTAGCAGATGTGCAAAAAGTGGTTTTCAACGCCAGCACAAGTGCAGAAAGTGGTTTTGCAATACAAGCACATGTGTGAAAAGTGGTTTTCAATGCCAGCACAAGTGTGGAAAGTGGATTTGCAACACTAACACAAGTGCAAAAAGTGGTTTTCAATGCCAGCACATGTGACAAAAGTGGTTTTGCAACACAAGCTCTCGTCTGGAAAGTGGTTTTCAATGCCAGCACAAGTGCGAAAAGTGGTTTTGCAACAGCATCACAAGTGAGACAAATGGTTTTGCAACAATAACGAAAGTGCAAAAAGTGGTTTTCAATGCCAGCACAAGTGCGAAAAGTGGTTCTGCAACACAAGCTCAAGTGTGGAAAGTGGTTTTCAATGCCAGCACAAGTGCGGAAAGTAGTTCTGCACCACTATGTCAAGTGAGGAAAGTGGTTTTAAACACCAGGACAAGTGCCGAAAATTCGTTTTGCAACACGAACACAAGTTCAAAAAGTGGTTTTGCAACACTAACACAAGTGCAAAAAGTGGTTTTGCAACACTAACACAAGTGCGAAAAGTGGTTTTGCAACACAAACACAAGTGTAAAAGTGGTTTTGCAACACTAACATAAGTGTGAAAGTGGTTTTGCAACACTAACCCAATTGCGATTTGTGGTTTTCAACACTGGTGCAAGTGCGATAAGTGGTATTGCAACACTAACACAAGTGTAAAATGTGGTTTTGCAACACCAAGACAAACGCGAATTGTGGTTTTCAACAATAGCGCAAGTGTGATAAGAGGTTTTGCAACACTAACCCAATTGCGATTTGTGGTTTTCAACACTGGCGCAAGTGCAAAAAGTGGTTTTGCAACACTAACACAAGTGCGAAAAGTCGTTTTGCAACACTAACACAAGTGCAAAAAGTCGTTTTGCAACACTAACACAAGTGCGAAAGTGGTTTTGCAACACTAACACAAGTGCGATAAGTGGTTTTGCAACACTAACACAAGTGTGATAAGTGGTTTTCAACACTAGCAAGTGTCTGAAAGTGGTTTTCAACGGCAGCAGAAGTGTGGAAATTGGTTTTGCAACACTAACACAAATGCGAATAATGGTTTACAACACCAGCACGAGTGCGGAAAGTGGTTTGCAACACTAACACAAGTGTGGAAAGTGGTTTTCAATGCCAGCACAAGTGAGAAAAGTGGTTCTGCAACACAAGCTCTAGTCTGGAAAGTGGTTTCCAATGCCAGCACATGTGCGAAAAGTAGTTCTGCAACACTAGCTCAAGTGTGGAAAGTGGTTTTAAACACCAGCACAAGTGCGGAAAATGGTTTTGCAACACTAACATAAGTGCAGAAAGTGGTTTTAAGCACTAACAGGAGCGCAAAAAGTGGTTTTCAACACGAGCAGATGTGCAAAAAGTGATTTTCAATGCCAGCACAAGTGCAGAAAGTGGTTTTGCAATACTAGCACATGTGTGAAAAGTGGTTTTCAATGCCAGCACATGTGTGGAAAGTGGTTTTGCAACACTAACACAAGTGCAAAAAGTGGTTTTCAATGCCAGCACAAGTGCGAAAAGTGGTTTTGCAACAGCAACACAAGTGACACAAGTGGTTTTCAATGCCAGAAAAAGTGTGGAAAGTGGTTTTGCAACACTAACACAAGTGCAAAAAGTGGTTTTCAATACCAGCACAAGTGCGAAAAGTGGTTTTGCAACAGCAAAACAAGTGAGACAAGTGGTTTTCAATGCCAGCACAATTGTGGAAAGTGGTTTTGCAACACTAACACAAGTGCCAAAAGTGGTTTTCAATGCCAGCACAAGTGACAAAAGTGGTTTTGCAACACTAACACAAGTGCAAAAAGTGGTTTTCAATGCCAGCACAAGTGACAAAAGTGGTTCTGCAACACAAGCTCTAGTCTGGAAAGTGGTTTTCAATGCCAGCACAAGTGCGAAAAGTGGTTTTGCAACAGCAACACAAGTGAGACAAATGGTTTTGCAACACTAACACAAGTGCAAAAAGTGGTTTTAAACACCAACACAAGTGAGACAAATGGTTTTGCAACACTAACACAAGTGCAAAAAGTAGTTTTCAACACCAGCACACGTGCGAAAAGTGGTTCTGCAACACAAGCTCAAGTGGAGAACGTGGTTTTCAACATGAGCGCAAGTGTGAAAAGTGGTTTTGCAACACCAGCTCAAGTGCGGAGTTTTCCTCTGGTTTTCCTCAAGTGCGGACCTCAAAAACAAATGGATTTGCAACACTAACACAAGTGCGAAAAGTGGTTTTAAGCACTAACAGGAGCGCGAAAAGTGGTTTTCAACACTAGCAGATGTGCAAAAAGTGGTTTTCAACGCCAGCACAAGTGCAGAAAGTTACTTTGCAATACTAGCACATGTGTGAAAAGTGGTTTTCAATGCCAGCACATGTGCGAAAAGTCGTTCTGCAACACTAGCTCAAGTGTGGAAAGTGGTTTTAAACACCAGCACAAGTGCGGAAAATGGTTTTGCAACACTAACACAAGTGCAAAAAGTGGTTTTCAATGCCAGCACAAGTGACAAAAGTGGTTCTGCAACACAAGCTCTAATCTGGAAAGTGGTTTTCAATGCCAGCACAAGTGCGAAAAGTGGTTTTGCAACAGCAACACAAGTGAGACAAATGGTTTTGCAACACTAACACAAGTGCAAAAAGTGGTTTTCAATGCCAGCACAAGTGACAAAAGTGGTTCTGCAACACAAGCTCTCGTATGAAAAGTGGTTTTCAATGCCAGCACAAGTGCGAAAAGTGGTTTTGCAACAGCAACACAAGTGAGACAAATGGTTGTGCAACAATAACACAGGTGCAAAAAGTGGTTTTCAACGCCAGCACAAATATGGAAAGTGGTTTTGCAACACTAACACAAGTGCAAACAGTGGTTTTCAATGCCAGCACAAGTGATAAAAGTGGTTCTGAAACACAGGCTCTAGTCTGGAAAGTGGTTTTCAATGCAGGCACAAGTGCGAAAAGGGCATTTTGCAACAGCAACACAAAGTGAGACAAATGGTTTTGCAACACTAACACAAGTGCAAAAAGTTGTTTTGAGCACGAACAGTAGCGCGAAAAGTGGTTTTCAACACTAGTAGATGTGCAAAAAGTGGTTTTCAACGACAGCACAAGTGCAGAAAGTGGTTTTGCAATACTAGCACATGTGTGAAAAGTGGTTTTCAATGCCAGCACAAGTGTGGAAAGTGGTTTTGCAACACTAACACAAGTGTAAAAAGTGGTTTTCAATGCCAGCACATGTGACAAAAGTGGTTCGCCAACACAAGCTCTTGTCTGGAAAGTGGTTTTCAATGCCAGCACAAGTGCGAAAAGTGGTTTTGCAACAGCATCACAAGTGAGACAAATGGTTTTGCAACAATAACGAAAGTGCTAAAGGTGGTTTTCAATGCCAGCACAAGTGCGAAAAGTGGTTCTGCAACACAAGATCAAGTGTGGAAAGTGGCTTTCAATGCCAGCACAAGTGCGGAAAGTAGTTCTGCACCACTATCTCGTGAGGAAAGTGGTTTTAAACACCAGGACAACTGCCGAAAATTCGTTTTGCAACACTAACACAAGTGCAAAAAGTGGTTTTGCAACACTAACACAAGTGCAAAAAGTGGTTTTGCAACACTAACACAAGTGCGAAAAGTGGTTTTGCAACACAAACACAAGTGTAAAAATGGTTTTGCAACACTAACATAAGTGTGAAAGTGGTTTTACAACACGAGCACAAGTGCGATAAGAGGTTTTGCAACACTAACCCAATTGTGATTTGTGGTTTTCAACACTGGCGCAAGTGCGAAAAGTGGTATTGCAACACTAACACAAGTGTAAAATGTGGTTTTGCAACACTAAGACAAATGCGAATTGTGGTTTTCAACAATAGCGCAAGTGCGATAAGAGGTTTTGCAACACTTACCCAATTGCGATTTGTGGTTTTCAACAATGGCGCAAGTGCAAAAAGTGGTTTTGCAACACTAACATAAGTGCAAAAAGTCGTTTTGCAACACTAACACAAGTGCGATAAGTGGTTTTGCAACACAAACACAAGTGTGATAAGTGGTTTTCAACACTAGCAAGTGTGCTGAAAGTGGTTTTCAACGGCAGCAGAAGTGTGGAAATTGGTTTTTGCAACACTAACACAAATGCGAATCATGGTTTACAACACCAGCACGAGTGCGGAAAGTGGTTTGCAACACCAACACAAGTGTGGAAAGTGGTTTTCAACATGAGCAGATGTGCAAAAAGTGATTTTCAACGCCAGCACAAGTGCAGAAAGTGGTTTTGCAATACAAGCACATGTGCGAAAAGTGGTTTTCAATGCCAGCACAAGTGTGGAAAGTGGTTTTGCAACACTAACACAAGTGCAAAAAGTGGTTTTCAATTCCAGCACAAGTGAAAAACGTGGTTCTGCAACAGAAGCTCTCGTCTGGAAAGTGGTTTTCAATGCCAGCACAAGTGTGGAAAGTGGTTTTGCAACACTAACACAAGTGCAAAAAGTGGGTTTCAATGCCAGCACAAGTGCGAAAAGTGGTTCTGCAACACAAGCTCAAGTGTGGAAAGTGGTTTTCAATGCCAGCACAAGTGCGGAAAGTAGTTCTGCACCACTATCTCAAGTGAGGAAAGTGGTTTTAAACACCAGGACAACGGCCGAAAATTCGTTTTGCAACACTAACACAAGTGCAAAAAGTGGTTTTGCAACACTAACACAAGTGCAAAAAGTGGTTTTGCAACACTAACACAAGTGCGAAAAGTGGTTTTGCAACACAAACACAAGTGTAAAAATGGTTTTGCAACACTAACATAAGTGTGAAAGTGGTTTTGCAACACGAGCACAAGTGCGATAAGAGGTTTTGCAACACTAACCCAATTGTGATTTGTGGTTTTCAACACTGGCGCAAGTGCGAAAAGTGGTATTGCAACACTAACACAAGTGTAAAATGTGGTTTTGCAACACTAAGACAAATGCGAATTGTGGTTTTCAACAATAGCGCAAGTGCGATAAGAGGTTTTGCAACACGAACCCAATTGCGATTTGTGGTTTTCAACAATGGCGCAAGTGCAAAAAGTGGTTTTGCAACACTAACATAAGTGCAAAAAGTCGTTTTGCCACACTAACACAAGTGCGAAAGTGGTTTTGCAACACTAACACAAGTGCGATAAGTGGTTTTCAACACTAGCAAGTGTGCCGAAAGTGGTTTTCAACGGCAGCAGAAGTGTGGAAATTGGTTTTTGCAACACTAACACAAATGCGAATCATGGTTTACAACACCAGCACGCGTGCGGAAAGTGGTTTGCAACACCAACACAAGTGTGGAAAGTGGTTTTCAATGCCAGCACAAGTGTGGAAAGTGGTTTTGCAACACTAACACAAGTGCAAAAAGTGGTTTTCAATGCCAGCACAAGTGAGAAAAGTGGTTCTGCAACACAAGCTCTAGTCTGGAAAGTGGTTTTCAATGCCAGCACATGTGCGAAAAGTAGTTCCGCAACACTAGCTCAAGTGTGGAAAGTGGTTTTAAACACCAGCACAAGTGCGGAAAATGGTTTTGCAACACTAAAACAAGTGCAAAAAGTGGTTTTGCAACACCAACACAAGTGAGACAAATGGTTTTGCAACACTAACACAAGTGCAGAAAGTGGTTTTAAGCACTAACAGGAGCGCAAAAAGTGGTTTTCAACACGAGCAGATGTGCAAAAAGTGATTTTCAACGCCAGCACAAGTGCAGAAAGTGGTTTTGCAATACAAGCACATGTGTGAAAAGTGGTTTTCAATGCCAGCACATGTGTGGAAAGTGGTTTTGCAACACTAACACAAGTGCAAAAAGTGGTTTTCAATTCCAGCACAAGTGAAAAACGTGGTTCTGCAACAGAAGCTCTAGTCTGGAAAGTGGTTTTCAATGCCAGCACAAGTGTGGAAAGTGGTTTTGCAACACTAACACAAGTGCAAAAAGTGGTTTTCAATGCCAGCACAAGTGCGAAAAGTGGTTTTGCAACAGCAACACAAGTGAGACAAATGGTTTTGCAACACTAACACAAGTGCAAAAAGTGGTTTTCAATGCCAGCACAAGTGCGGAAAGTAGTTCTGCAACACTAGCTCAAGTGTGGAAAGTTGTTTTAAACACCAGCACAAGTGCGGAAAATGGTTTTGCAACACTAACACAAGTGCGAAAAGTGGTTTTGCAACAGCAACACAAGTGAGGCAAATGGTTTTGCAACACTAACACAAGTGCAAAAAGTGGTTTTCAACGCCAGCACACGTGCGAAAAGTGGTTCTGCAACACAAGCTCAAGTGGAGAACGTGGTTTTCAACATGAGCGCAAGTGTGAAAAGTGGTTTTGCAACACCAGCTCAAGTGCTGAGAGTGGATTTCAACGCCAGCAGAAGTGAGACAAATGGTTTTGCAACACTAACACAAGTGCGAAAAGTGGTTTTAAGCACTAACAGGAGCGCGAAAAGTGGTTTTCAACACTAGCAGATGTGCAAAAAGTGGTTTTCAACGCCAGCACAAGTGCAGAAAGTGGTTTTGCAATACAAGCACATGTGTGAAAAGTGGTTTTCAATGCCAGCACAAGTGTGGAAAGTGGATTTGCAACACTAACACAAGTGCAAAAAGTGGTTTTCAATGCCAGCACATGTGACAAAAGTGGTTTTGCAACACAAGCTCTCGTCTGGAAAGTGGTTTTCAATGCCAGCACAAGTGCGAAAAGTGGTTTTGCAACAGCATCACAAGTGAGACAAATGGTTTTGCAACAATAACGAAAGTGCAAAAAGTGGTTTTCAATGCCAGCACAAGTGCGAAAAGTGGTTCTGCAACACAAGCTCAAGTGTGGAAAGTGGTTTTCAATGCCAGCACAAGTGCGGAAAGTAGTTCTGCACCACTATGTCAAGTGAGGAAAGTGGTTTTAAACACCAGGACAAGTGCCGAAAATTCGTTTTGCAACACGAACACAAGTTCAAAAAGTGGTTTTGCAACACTAACACAAGTGCAAAAAGTGGTTTTGCAACACTAACACAAGTGCGAAAAGTGGTTTTGCAACACAAACACAAGTGTAAAAGTGGTTTTGCAACACTAACATAAGTGTGAAAGTGGTTTTGCAACACTGACCCAATTGCGATTTGTGGTTTTCAACACTGGTGCAAGTGCGATAAGTGGTATTGCAACACTAACACAAGTGTAAAATGTGGTTTTGCAACACCAAGACAAACGCGAATTGTGGTTTTCAACAATAGCGCAAGTGCGATAAGAGGTTTTGCAACACTAACCCAATTGCGATTTGTGGTTTTCAACACTGGCGCAAGTGCAAAAAGTGGTTTTGCAACACTAACACAAGTGCGAAAAGTCGTTTTGCAACACTAACACAAGTGCAAAAAGTCGTTTTGCAACACTAACACAAGTGCGAAAGTGGTTTTGCAACACTAACACAAGTGCGATAAGTGGTTTTGCAACACTAACACAAGTGTGATAAGTGGTTTTCAACACTAGCAAGTGTCTGAAAGTGGTTTTCAACGGCAGCAGAAGTGTGGAAATTGGTTTTGCAACACTAACACAAATGCGAATAATGGTTTACAACACCAGCACGAGTGCGGAAAGTGGTTTGCAACACTAACACAAGTGTGGAAAGTGGTTTTCAAGGCCAGCACAAGTGTGGAAAGTCGTTTTGCAACACTAACACAAGTGCAAAAAGTGGTTTTCAATGCCAGCACAAGTGAGAAAAGTGGTTCTGCAACACAAGCTCTAGTCTGGAAAGTGGTTTCCAATGCCAGCACATGTGCGAAAAGTAGTTCTGCAACACTAGCTCAAGTGTGGAAAGTGGTTTTAAACACCAGCACAAGTGCGGAAAATGGTTTTGCAACACTAACATAAGTGCAGAAAGTGGTTTTAAGCACTAACAGGAGCGCAAAAAGTGGTTTTCAACACGAGCAGATGTGCAAAAAGTGATTTTCAATGCCAGCACAAGTGCAGAAAGTGGTTTTGCAATACTAGCACATGTGTGAAAAGTGGTTTTGCAACACAAACACAAGTGTAAAAGTGGTTTTGCAACACTAACATAAGTGTGAAAGTGGTTTTGCAACACTAACCCAATTGCGATTTGTGGTTTTCAACACTGGTGCAAGTGCGATAAGTGGTATTGCAACACTAACACAAGTGTAAAATGTGGTTTTGCAACACCAAGACAAACGCGAATTGTGGTTTTCAACAATAGCGCAAGTGCGATAAGAGGTTTTGCAACACTAACCCAATTGCGATTTGTGGTTTTCAACACTGGCGCAAGTGCAAAAAGTGGTTTTGCAACACTAACACAAGTGCGAAAAGTCGTTTTGCAACACTAACACAAGTGCAAAAAGTCGTTTTGCAACACTAACACAAGTGCGAAAGTGGTTTTGCAACACTAACACAAGTGCGATAAGTGGTTTTGCAACACTAACACAAGTGTGATAAGTGGTTTTCAACACTAGCAAGTGTCTGAAAGTGGTTTTCAACGGCAGCAGAAGTGTGGAAATTGGTTTTGCAACACTAACACAAATGCGAATAATGGTTTACAACACCAGCACGAGTGCGGAAAGTGGTTTGCAACACTAACACAAGTGTGGAAAGTGGTTTTCAAGGCCAGCACAAGTGTGGAAAGTCGTTTTGCAACACTAACACAAGTGCAAAAAGTGGTTTTCAATGCCAGCACAAGTGAGAAAAGTGGTTCTGCAACACAAGCTCTAGTCTGGAAAGTGGTTTCCAATGCCAGCACATGTGCGAAAAGTAGTTCTGCAACACTAGCTCAAGTGTGGAAAGTGGTTTTAAACACCAGCACAAGTGCGGAAAATGGTTTTGCAACACTAACATAAGTGCAGAAAGTGGTTTTAAGCACTAACAGGAGCGCAAAAAGTGGTTTTCAACACGAGCAGATGTGCAAAAAGTGATTTTCAATGCCAGCACAAGTGTGGAAAGTGGTTTTGCAACACTAACACAAGTGCAAAAAGTGGTTTTCAATTCCAGCACAAGTGAAAAACGTGGTTCTGCAACAGAAGCTCTAGTCTGGAAAGTGGTTTTCAATGCCAGCACAAGTGTGGAAAGTGGTTTTGCAACACTAACACAAGTGCAAAAAGTGGTTTTCAATGCCAGCACAAGTGACAAAAGTGGTTCTGCAACACAAGCTCTAGTCTGGAAAGTGGTTTTCAATGCCAGCACAAATGTGGAAAGTGGTTTTGCAACACTAACACAAGGGCAAACAGTGGTTTTCAATGCCAGCACAAGTGACAAAAGTGGTTCTGAAACACAAGCTCTAGTCTGGAAAGTGGTTTTCAATGCCAGCACAAGTGCGAAAAGGGCATTTTGCAACAGCAACACAAAGTGAGACAAATGGTTTTGCAACACTAACACAAGTGCAAAAAGTTGTTTTGAGCACGAACAGTAGCGCGAAAAGTGGTTTTCAACACTAGTAGATGTGCAAAAAGTGGTTTTCAAAGCCAGCACAAGTGCAGAAAGTGGTTTTGCAATACTAGCACATGTGTGAAAAGTGGTTTTCAATGCCAGCACAAGTGTGGAAAGTGGATTTGCAACACTAACACAAGTGCAAAATGTGGTTTTCAATGCCAGCACATGTGACAAAAGTGGTTCGCCAACACAAGCTCTTGTCTGGAAAGTGGTTTTCAATGCCAGCACAAGTGCGAAAAGTGGTTTTGCAACAGCATCACAAGTGAGACAAATGGTTTTGCAACAATAACGAAAGTGCAAAAAGTGGTTTTCAATGCCAGCACAAGTGCGAAAAGTGGTTCTGCAACACAAGCTCAAGTGTGGAAAGTGGTTTTCAATGCCAGCACAAGTGCGGAAAGTAGTTCTGCACCACTATCTCAAGTGAGGAAAGTGGTTTTAAACACCAGGACAACGGCCGAAAATTCGTTTTGCAACACTAACACAAGTGCAAAAAGTGGTTTTGCAACACTAACACAAGTGCGAAAAGTGGTTTTGCAACACAAACACAAGTGTAAAAATGGTTTTGCAACACTAACATAAGTGTGAAAGTGGTTTTGCAACACGAGCACAAGTGCGATTAGAGGTTTTGCAACACTAACCCAATTGTGATTTGTGGTTTTCAACACTGGCGCAAGTGCGAAAAGTGGTATTGCAACACTAACACAAGTGTAAAATGTGGTTTTGCAACACTAAGACAAATGCGAATTGTGGTTTTCAACAATAGCGCAAGTGCGATAAGAGGTTTTGCAACACGAACCCAATTGCGATTTGTGGTTTTCAACAATGGCGCAAGTGCAAAAAGTGGTTTTGCAACACTAACATAAGTGCAAAAAGTCGTTTTGCCACACTAACACAAGTGCGAAAGTGGTTTTACAACACTAACACAAGTGCGATAAGTGGTTTTCAACACTAGCAAGTGTGCTGAAAGTGGTTTTCAACGGCAGCAGAAGTGTGCAAATTGGTTTTTGCAACACTAACACAAATGCGAATCATGGTTTACAACACCAGCACGCGTGCGGAAAGTGGTTTGCAACACCAACACAAGTGTGGAAAGTGGTTTTCAATGCCAGCACAAGTGTGGAAAGTGGTTTTGCAACACTAACACAAGTGCAAAAAGTGGTTTTCAATGCCAGCACAAGTGAGAAAAGTGGTTCTGCAACACAAGCTCTAGTCTGGAAAGTGGTTTTCAATGCCAGCACATGTGCGAAAAGTAGTTCTGCAACACTAGCTCAAGTGTGGAAAGTGGTTTTAAACACCAGCACAAGTGCGGAAAATGGTTTTGCAACACTAAAACAAGTGCAAAAAGTGGTTTTGCAACACCAACACAAGTGAGACAAATGGTTTTGCAACACTAACACAAGTGCAGAAAGTGGTTTTAAGCACTAACAGGAGCGCAAAAAGTGGTTTTCAACACGAGCAGATGTGCAAAAAGTGATTTTCAACGCCAGCACAAGTGCAGAAAGTGGTTTTGCAATACAAGCACATGTGTGAAAAGTGGTTTTCAATGCCAGCACATGTGTGGAAAGTGGTTTTGCAACACTAACACAAGTGCAAAAAGTGGTTTTCAATTCCAGCACAAGTGAAAAACGTGGTTCTGCAACAGAAGCTCTAGTCTGGAAAGTGGTTTTCAATGCCAGCACAAGTGTGGAAAGTGGTTTTGCAACACTAACACAAGTGCAAAAAGTGGTTTTCAATGCCAGCACAAGTGATAAAAGTGGTTCTGCAACACAAGCTCTAGTCTGGAAAGTGGTTTTCAATGCCAGCACAAGTGCGAAAAGTGGTTTTGCAACAGCAACACAAGTGAGACAAATGGTTTTGCAACACTAACACAAGTGCAAAAAGTGGTTTTCAATGCCAGCACAAGTGCGGAAAGTAGTTCTGCAACACTAGCTCAAGTGTGGAAAGTTGTTTTAAACACCAGCACAAGTGCGGAAAATGGTTTTGCAACACTAACACAAGTGCAAAAAGTGGTTTTGCAACACCAACACAAGTGAGGCAAATGGTTTTGCAACACTAACACAAGTGCAAAAAGTGGTTTTCAACGCCAGCAAAAGTGTGGAAAGTGGTTTTAAACACCAGCACAAGTGCGGAAAATGGTTTTGCAACACTAACATAAGTGCAGAAAGTGGTTTTAAGCACTAACAGGAGCGCAAAAAGTGGTTTTCAACACGAGCAGATGTGCAAAAAGTGATTTTCAATGCCAGCACAAGTGCAGAAAGTGGTTTTGCAATACTAGCACATGTGTGAAAAGTGGTTTTCAATGCCAGCACATGTGTGGAAAGTGGTTTTGCAACACTAACACAAGTGCAAAAAGTGGTTTTCAATGCCAGCACAAGTGCGAAAAGTGGTTTTGCAACAGCAACACAAGTGACACAAGTGGTTTTCAATGCCAGCAAAAGTGTGGAAAGTGGTTTTGCAACACTAACACAAGTGCAAAAAGTGGTTTTCAATACCAGCACAAGTGCGAAAAGTGGTTTTGCAACAGCAAAACAAGTGAGACAAGTGGTTTTCAATGCCAGCACAATTGTGGAAAGTGGTTTTGCAACACTAACACAAGTGCAAAAAGTGGTTTTCAATGCCAGCACAAGTGACAAAAGTGGTTTTGCAACACTAACACAAGTGCAAAAAGTGGTTTTCAATGCCAGCACAAGTGACAAAAGTGGTTCTGCAACACAAGCTCTAGTCTGGAAAGTGGTTTTCAATGCCAGCACAAGTGCGAAAAGTGGTTTTGCAACAGCAACACAAGTGAGACAAATGGTTTTGCAACACTAACACAAGTGCAAAAAGTGGTTTTAAACACCAACACAAGTGAGACAAATGGTTTTGCAACACTAACACAAGTGCAAAAAGTAGTTTTCAACACCAGCACACGTGCGAAAAGTGGTTCTGCAACACAAGCTCAAGTGGAGAACGTGGTTTTCAACATGAGCGCAAGTGTGAAAAGTGGTTTTGCAACACCAGCTCAAGTGCGGAGTTTTCCTCTGGTTTTCCTCAAGTGCGGACCTCAAAAACAAATGGATTTGCAACACTAACACAAGTGCGAAAAGTGGTTTTAAGCACTAACAGGAGCGCGAAAAGTGGTTTTCAACACTAGCAGATGTGCAAAAAGTGGTTTTCAACGCCAGCACAAGTGCAGAAAGTTACTTTGCAATACTAGCACATGTGTGAAAAGTGGTTTTCAATGCCAGCACATGTGCGAAAAGTCGTTCTGCAACACTAGCTCAAGTGTGGAAAGTGGTTTTAAACACCAGCACAAGTGCGGAAAATGGTTTTGCAACACTAACACAAGTGCAAAAAGTGGTTTTCAATGCCAGCACAAGTGACAAAAGTGGTTCTGCAACACAAGCTCTAATCTGGAAAGTGGTTTTCAATGCCAGCACAAGTGCGAAAAGTGGTTTTGCAACAGCAACACAAGTGAGACAAATGGTTTTGCAACACTAACACAAGTGCAAAAAGTGGTTTTCAATGCCAGCACAAGTGACAAAAGTGGTTCTGCAACACAAGCTCTCGTATGAAAAGTGGTTTTCAATGCCAGCACAAGTGCGAAAAGTGGTTTTGCAACAGCAACACAAGTGAGACAAATGGTTGTGCAACAATAACACAGGTGCAAAAAGTGGTTTTCAACGCCAGCACAAATGTGGAAAGTGGTTTTGCAACACTAACACAAGTGCAAACAGTGGTTTTCAATGCCAGCACAAGTGATAAAAGTGGTTCTGAAACACAGGCTCTAGTCTGGAAAGTGGTTTTCAATGCAGGCACAAGTGCGAAAAGGGCATTTTGCAACAGCAACACAAAGTGAGACAAATGGTTTTGCAACACTAACACAAGTGCAAAAAGTTGTTTTGAGCACGAACAGTAGCGCGAAAAGTGGTTTTCAACACTAGTAGATGTGCAAAAAGTGGTTTTCAACGACAGCACAAGTGCAGAAAGTGGTTTTGCAATACTAGCACATGTGTGAAAAGTGGTTTTCAATGCCAGCACAAGTGTGGAAAGTGGTTTTGCAACACTAACACAAGTGTAAAAAGTGGTTTTCAATGCCAGCACATGTGACAAAAGTGGTTCGCCAACACAAGCTCTTGTCTGGAAAGTGGTTTTCAATGCCAGCACAAGTGCGAAAAGTGGTTTTGCAACAGCATCACAAGTGAGACAAATGGTTTTGCAACAATAACGAAAGTGCTAAAGGTGGTTTTCAATGCCAGCACAAGTGCGAAAAGTGGTTCTGCAACACAAGATCAAGTGTGGAAAGTGGTTTTCAATGCCAGCACAAGTGCGGAAAGTAGTTCTGCACCACTATCTCGTGAGGAAAGTGGTTTTAAACACCAGGACAACTGCCGAAAATTCGTTTTGCAACACTAACACAAGTGCAAAAAGTGGTTTTGCAACACTAACACAAGTGCAAAAAGTGGTTTTGCAACACTAACACAAGTGCGAAAAGTGGTTTTGCAACACAAACACAAGTGTAAAAATGGTTTTGCAACACTAACATAAGTGTGAAAGTGGTTTTACAACACGAGCACAAGTGCGATAAGAGGTTTTGCAACACTAACCCAATTGTGATTTGTGGTTTTCAACACTGGCGCAAGTGCGAAAAGTGGTATTGCAACACTAACACAAGTGTAAAATGTGGTTTTGCAACACTAAGACAAATGCGAATTGTGGTTTTCAACAAGAGCGCAAGTGCGATAAGAGGTTTTGCAACACTTACCCAATTGCGATTTGTGGTTTTCAACAATGGCGCAAGTGCAAAAAGTGGTTTTGCAACACTAACATAAGTGCAAAAAGTCGTTTTGCAACACTAACACAAGTGCGATAAGTGGTTTTGCAACACAAACACAAGTGTGATAAGTGGTTTTCAACACAAGCAAGTGTGCTGAAAGTGGTTTTCAACGGCAGCAGAAGTGTGGAAATTGGTTTTTGCAACACTTACACAAATGCGAATCATGGTTTACAACACCAGCACGAGTGCGGAAAGTGGTTTGCAACACCAACACAAGTGTGGAAAGTGGTTTTCAACATGAGCAGATGTGCAAAAAGTGATTTTCAACGCCAGCACAAGTGCAGAAAGTGGTTTTGCAATACAAGCACATGTGCGAAAAGTGGTTTTCAATGCCAGCACAAGTGTGGAAAGTGGTTTTGCAACACTAACACAAGTGCAAAAAGTGGTTTTCAATTCCAGCACAAGTGAAAAACGTGGTTCTGCAACAGAAGCTCTAGTCTGGAAAGTGGTTTTCAATGCCAGCACAAGTGTGGAAAGTGGTTTTGCAACACTAACACAAGTGCAAAAAGTGGTTTTCAATGCCAGCACAAGTGACGAAAGTGGTTCTGCAACAAAAGCTCTAGTCTGGAAAGTGGTTTTCAATGCCAGCACAAGTGCGAAAAGTGGTTTTGCAACAGCAACACAAGTGAGACAAATGGTTTTGCAACACTAACACAAGTGCAAAAAGTGGTTTTCAATGCCAGCACAAGTGCGGAACGTAGTTCTGCAACACTAGCTCAAGTGTGGAAAGTTGTTTTCAACACCAGCACAAGTGCGGAAAATGGTTTTGCAACACTAACACAAGTGCAAAAAGTGGTTTTGCAACACCAACACAAGTGAGGCAAATGGTTTTGCAACACTAACACAAGTGCAAAAAGTGGTTTTCAACGCCAGCACACGTGCGAAAAGTGGTTCTGCAACACAAGCTCAAGTGGAGAACGTGGTTTTCAACATGAGCGCAAGTGTGAAAAGTGGTTTTGCAACACCAGCTCAAGTGCGGAGTTTTCCTCTGGTTTTCCTCAAGTGCGGACCTCAAAAACAAATGGATTTGCAACACTAACACAAGTGCGAAAAGTGGTTTTAAGCACTAACAGGAGCGCGAAAAGTGGTTTTCAACACTAGCAGATGTGCAAAAAGTGGTTTTCAACGCCAGCACAAGTGCAGAAAGTTACTTTGCAATACTAGCACATGTGTGAAAAGTGGTTTTCAATGCCAGCACATGTGCGAAAAGTCGTTCTGCAACACTAGCTCAAGTGTGGAAAGTGGTTTTAAACACCAGCACAAGTGCGGAAAATGGTTTTGCAACACTAACACAAGTGCAAAAAGTGGTTTTCAATGCCAGCACAAGTGACAAAAGTGGTTCTGCAACACAAGCTCTAATCTGGAAAGTGGTTTTCAATGCCAGCACAAGTGCGAAAAGTGGTTTTGCAACAGCAACACAAGTGAGACAAATGGTTTTGCAACACTAACACAAGTGCAAAAAGTGGTTTTCAATGCCAGCACAAGTGACAAAAGTGGTTCTGCAACACAAGCTCTCGTATGAAAAGTGGTTTTCAATGCCAGCACAAGTGCGAAAAGTGGTTTTGCAACAGCAACACAAGTGAGACAAATGGTTGTGCAACAATAACACAGGTGCAAAAAGTGGTTTTCAACGCCAGCACAAATGTGGAAAGTGGTTTTGCAACACTAACACAAGTGCAAACAGTGGTTTTCAATGCCAGCACAAGTGATAAAAGTGGTTCTGAAACACAGGCTCTAGTCTGGAAAGTGGTTTTCAATGCAGGCACAAGTGCGAAAAGGGCATTTTGCAACAGCAACACAAAGTGAGACAAATGGTTTTGCAACACTAACACAAGTGCAAAAAGTTGTTTTGAGCACGAACAGTAGCGCGAAAAGTGGTTTTCAACACTAGTAGATGTGCAAAAAGTGGTTTTCAACGACAGCACAAGTGCAGAAAGTGGTTTTGCAATACTAGCACATGTGTGAAAAGTGGTTTTCAATGCCAGCACAAGTGTGGAAAGTGGTTTTGCAACACTAACACAAGTGTAAAAAGTGGTTTTCCATGCCAGCACATGTGACAAAAGTGGTTCGCCAACACAAGCTCTTGTCTGGAAAGTGGTTTTCAATGCCAGCACAAGTGCGAAAAGTGGTTTTGCAACAGCATCACAAGTGAGACAAATGGTTTTGCAACAATAACGAAAGTGCTAAAGGTGGTTTTCAATGCCAGCACAAGTGCGAAAAGTGGTTCTGCAACACAAGATCAAGTGTGGAAAGTGGTTTTCAATGCCAGCACAAGTGCGGAAAGTAGTTCTGCACCACTATCTCGTGAGGAAAGTGGTTTTAAACACCAGGACAACTGCCGAAAATTCGTTTTGCAACACTAACACAAGTGCAAAAAGTGGTTTTGCAACACTAACACAAGTGCAAAAAGTGGTTTTGCAACACTAACACAAGTGCGAAAAGTGGTTTTGCAACACAAACACAAGTGTAAAAATGGTTTTGCAACACTAACATAAGTGTGAAAGTGGTTTTACAACACGAGCACAAGTGCGATAAGAGGTTTTGCAACACTAACCCAATTGTGATTTGTGGTTTTCAACACTGGCGCAAGTGCGAAAAGTGGTATTGCAACACTAACACAAGTGTAAAATGTGGTTTTGCAACACTAAGACAAATGCGAATTGTGGTTTTCAACAATAGCGCAAGTGCGATAAGAGGTTTTGCAACACTTACCCAATTGCGATTTGTGGTTTTCAACAATGGCGCAAGTGCAAAAAGTGGTTTTGCAACACTAACATAAGTGCAAAAAGTCGTTTTGCAACACTAACACAAGTGCGATAAGTGGTTTTGCAACACAAACACAAGTGTGATAAGTGGTTTTCAACACTAGCAAGTGTGCTGAAAGTGGTTTTCAACGGCAGCAGAAGTGTGGAAATTGGTTTTTGCAACACTAACACAAATGCGAATCATGGTTTACAACACCAGCACGAGTGCGGAAAGTGGTTTGCAACACCAACACAAGTGTGGAAAGTGGTTTTCAACATGAGCAGATGTGCAAAAAGTGATTTTCAACGCCAGCACAAGTGCAGAAAGTGGTTTTGCAATACAAGCACATGTGCGAAAAGTGGTTTTCAATGCCAGCACAAGTGTGGAAAGTGGTTTTGCAACACTAACACAAGTGCAAAAAGTGGTTTTCAATTCCAGCACAAGTGAAAAACGTGGTTCTGCAACAGAAGCTCTAGTCTGGAAAGTGGTTTTCAATGCCAGCACAAGTGTGGAAAGTGGTTTTGCAACACTAACACAAGTGCAAAAAGTGGTTTTCAATGCCAGCACAAGTGACGAAAGTGGTTCTGCAACACAAGCTCTAGTCTGGAAAGTGGTTTTCAATGCCAGCACAAGTGCGAAAAGTGGTTTTGCAACAGCAACACAAGTGAGACAAATGGTTTTGCAACACTAACACAAGTGCAAAAAGTGGTTTTCAATGCCAGCACAAGTGCGGAACGTAGTTCTGCAACACTAGCTCAAGTGTGGAAAGTTGTTTTAAACACCAGCACAAGTGCGGAAAATGGTTTTGCAACACTAACACAAGTGCAAAAAGTGGTTTTGCAGCACCAACACAAGTGAGGCAAATGGTTTTGCAACACTAACACAAGTGCAAAAAGTGGTTTTCAACGCCAGCACACGTGCGAAAAGTGGTTCTGCAACACAAGCTCAAGTGGAGAACGTGGTTTTCAACATGAGCGCAAGTGTGAAAAGTGGTTTTGCAACACCAGCTCAAGTGCTGAGAGTGGATTTCAACGCCAGCAGAAGTGAGACAAATGGTTTTGCAACACTAACACAAGTGCGAAAAGTGGTTTTAAGCACTAACAGGAGCGCGAAAAGTGGTTTTCAACACTAGCAGATGTGCAAAAAGTGGTTTTCAACGCCAGCACAAGTGCAGAAAGTGGTTTTGCAATACTAGCACATGTGTGAAAAGTGGTTTTCAATGCCAGCACAAGTGTGGAAAGTGGATTTGCAACACTAACACAAGTGCAAAAAGTGGTTTTCAATGCCAGCACATGTGACAAAAGTGGTTTTGCAACACAAGCTCTCGTCTGGAAAGTGGTTTTCAATGCCAGCACAAGTGCGAAAAGTGGTTTTGCAACAGCATCACAAGTGAGACAAATGGTTTTGCAACAATAACGAAAGTGCAAAAAGTGGTTTTCAATGCCAGCACAAGTGCGAAAAGTGGTTCTGCAACACAAGCTCAAGTGTGGAAAGTGGTTTTCAATGCCAGCACAAGTGCGGAAAGTAGTTCTGCACCACTATGTCAAGTGAGGAAAGTGGTTTTAAACACCAGGACAAGTGCCGAAAATTCGTTTTGCAACACGAACACAAGTTCAAAAAGTGGTTTTGCAACACTAACACAAGTGCAAAAAGTGGTTTTGCAACACTAACACAAGTGCGAAAAGTGGTTTTGCAACACAAACACAAGTGTAAAAGTGGTTTTGCAACACTAACATAAGTGTGAAAGTGGTTTTGCAACACTAACCCAATTGCGATTTGTGGTTTTCAACACTGGTGCAAGTGCGATAAGTGGTATTGCAACACTAACACAAGTGTAAAATGTGGTTTTGCAACACCAAGACAAACGCGAATTGTGGTTTTCAACAATAGCGCAAGTGCGATAAGAGGTTTTGCAACACTAACCCAATTGCGATTTGTGGTTTTCAACACTGGCGCAAGTGAAAAAAGTGGTTTTGCAACACTAACACAAGTGCAAAAAGTCGTTTTGCAACACTAACACAAGTGCAAAAAGTCGTTTTGCAACACTAACACAAGTGCGAAAGTGGTTTTGCAACACTAACACAAGTGCGATAAGTGGTTTTGCAACACTAACACAAGTGTGATAAGTGGTTTTCAACACTAGCAAGTGTCTGAAAGTGGTTTTCAACGGCAGCAGAAGTGTGGAAATTGGTTTTGCAACACTAACACAAATGCGAATAATGGTTTACAACACCAGCACGAGTGCGGAAAGTGGTTTGCAACACTAACACAAGTGTGGAAAGTGGTTTTCAAGGCCAGCACAAGTGTGGAAAGTCGTTTTGCAACACTAACACAAGTGCAAAAAGTGGTTTTCAATGCCAGCACAAGTGAGAAAAGTGGTTCTGCAACACAAGCTCTAGTCTGGAAAGTGGTTTCCAATGCCAGCACATGTGCGAAAAGTAGTTCTGCAACACTAGCTCAAGTGTGGAAAGTGGTTTTAAACACCAGCACAAGTGCGGAAAATGGTTTTGCAACACTAACATAAGTGCAGAAAGTGGTTTTAAGCACTAACAGGAGCGCAAAAAGTGGTTTTCAACACGAGCAGATGTGCAAAAAGTGATTTTCAATGCCAGCACAAGTGCAGAAAGTGGTTTTGCAATACTAGCACATGTGTGAAAAGTGGTTTTCAATGCCAGCACATGTGTGGAAAGTGGTTCTGCAACACAAGATCAAGTGTGGAAAGTGGTTTTCAATGCCAGCACAAGTGCGGAAAGTAGTTCTGCACCACTATCTCAAGTGAGGAAAGTGGTTTTAAACACCAGGACAACTGCCGAAAATTCGTTTTGCAACACTAACACAAGTGCAAAAAGTGGTTTTGCAACACTAACACAAGTGCAAAAAGTGGTTTTGCAACACTAACACAAGTGCGAAAAGTGGTTTTGCAACACAAACACAAGTGTAAAAATGGTTTTGCAACACTAACATAAGTGTGAAAGTGGTTTTACAACACGAGCACAAGTGCGATAAGAGGTTTTGCAACACTAACCCAATTGTGATTTGTGGTTTTCAACACTGGCGCAAGTGCGAAAAGTGGTATTGCAACACTAACACAAGTGTAAAATGTGGTTTTGCAACACTAAGACAAATGCGAATTGTGGTTTTCAACAATAGCGCAAGTGCGATAAGAGGTTTTGCAACACTAACCCAATTGCGATTTGTGGTTTTCAACAATGGCGCAAGTGCAAAAAGTGGTTTTGCAACACTAACATAAGTGCAAAAAGTCGTTTTGCAACACTAACACAAGTGCGATAAGTGGTTTTGCAACACTAACACAAGTGTGATAAGTGGTTTTCAACACTAGCAAGTGTGCTGAAAGTGGTTTTCAATGGCAGCAGAAGTGTGGAAATTGGTTTTTGCAACACTAACACAAATGCGAATCATGGTTTACAACACCAGCACGAGTGCGGAAAGTGGTTTGCAACACCAACACAAGTGTGGAAAGTGGTTTTCAACACGAGCAGATGTGCAAAAAGTGATTTTCAACGCCAGCACAAGTGCAGAAAGTGGTTTTGCAATACAAGCACATGTGTGAAAAGTGGTTTTCAATGCCAGCACAAGTGTGGAAAGTGGTTTTGCAACACTAACACAAGTGCAAAAAGTGGTTTTCAATTCCAGCACAAGTGAAAAACGT
This sequence comes from Myxine glutinosa, assembly GCF_964187855.1. Taxonomy (NCBI): domain Eukaryota; kingdom Metazoa; phylum Chordata; class Myxini; order Myxiniformes; family Myxinidae; genus Myxine; species Myxine glutinosa. The sequence continues at coordinate 54,352,796 of NC_136266.1, read as the reverse complement.
GGTTCTGCAACAGAAGCTCTAGTCTGGAAAGTGGTTTTCAATGCCAGCACAAGTGTGGAAAGTGGTTTTGCAACACTAACACAAGTGCAAAAAGTGGTTTTCAATGCCAGCACAAGTGACAAAAGTGGTTCTGCAACACAAGCTCTAGTCTGGAAAGTGGTTTTCAATGCCAGCACAAGTGCGAAAAGTGGTTTTGCAACAGCAACACAAGTGAGACAAATGGTTTTGCAACACTAACACAAGTGCAAAAAGTGGTTTTCAATGCCAGCACAAGTGCGGAAAGTAGTTCTGCAACACTAGCTCAAGTGTGGAAAGTTGTTTTAAACACCAGCACAAGTGCGGAAAATGGTTTTGCAACACTAACACAAGTGCAAAAAGTGGTTTTGCAACACCAACACAAGTGAGGCAAATGGTTTTGCAACACTAACACAAGTGCAAAAAGTGGTTTTCAACGCCAGCACACGTGCGAAAAGTGGTTCTGCAACACAAGCTCAAGTGGAGAACGTGGTTTTCAACATGAGCGCAAGTGTGAAAAGTGGTTTTGCAACACCAGCTCAAGTGCTGAGAGTGGATTTCAACGCCAGCAGAAGTGAGACAAATGGTTTTGCAACACTAACACAAGTGCGAAAAGTGGTTTTAAGCACTAACAGGAGCGCGAAAAGTGGTTTTCAACACTAGCAGATGTGCAAAAAGTGGTTTTCAACGCCAGCACAAGTGCAGAAAGTGGTTTTGCAATACTAGCACATGTGTGAAAAGTGGTTTTCAATGCCAGTACAAGTGTGGAAAGTGGATTTGCAACACTAACACAAGTGCAAAAAGTGGTTTTCAATGCCAGCTCATGTGACAAAAGTGGTTTTGCAACACAAGCTCTCGTCTGGAAAGTGGTTTTCAATGCCAGCACAAGTGCGAAAAGTGGTTTTGCAACAGCATCACAAGTGAGACAAATGGTTTTGCAACAATAACGAAAGTGCAAAAAGTGGTTTTCAATGCCAGCACAAGTGCGAAAAGTGGTTCTGCAACACAAGCTCAAGTGTGGAAAGTGGTTTTCAATGCCAGCACAAGTGCGGAAAGTAGTTCTGCACCACTATGTCAAGTGAGGAAAGTGGTTTTAAACACCAGGACAAGTGCCGAAAATTCGTTTTGCAACACGAACACAAGTTCAAAAAGTGGTTTTGCAACACTAACACAAGTGCAAAAAGTGGTTTTGCAACACTAACACAAGTGCGAAAAGTGGTTTTGCAACACAAACACAAGTGTAAAAGTGGTTTTGCAACACTAACATAAGTGTGAAAGTGGTTTTGCAACACTAACCCAATTGCGATTTGTGGTTTTCAACACTGGTGCAAGTGCGATAAGTGGTATTGCAACACTAACACAAGTGTAAAATGTGGTTTTGCAACACCAAGACAAACGCGAATTGTGGTTTTCAACAATAGCGCAAGTGCGATAAGAGGTTTTGCAACACTAACCCAATTGCGATTTGTGGTTTTCAACACTGGCGCAAGTGCAAAAAGTGGTTTTGCAACACTAACACAAGTGCGAAAAGTCGTTTTGCAACACTAACACAAGTGCAAAAAGTCGTTTTGCAACACTAACACAAGTGCGAAAGTGGTTTTGCAACACTAACACAAGTGCGATAAGTGGTTTTGCAACACTAACACAAGTGTGATAAGTGGTTTTCAACACTAGCAAGTGTCTGAAAGTGGTTTTCAACGGCAGCAGAAGTGTGGAAATTGGTTTTGCAACACTAACACAAATGCGAATAATGGTTTACAACACCAGCACGAGTGCGGAAAGTGGTTTGCAACACTAACACAAGTGTGGAAAGTGGTTTTCAATGCCAGCACAAGTGAGAAAAGTGGTTCTGCAACACAAGCTCTAGTCTGGAAAGTGGTTTCCAATGCCAGCACATGTGCGAAAAGTAGTTCTGCAACACTAGCTCAAGTGTGGAAAGTGGTTTTAAACACCAGCACAAGTGCGGAAAATGGTTTTGCAACACTAACATAAGTGCAGAAAGTGGTTTTAAGCACTAACAGGAGCGCAAAAAGTGGTTTTCAACACGAGCAGATGTGCAAAAAGTGATTTTCAATGCCAGCACAAGTGCAGAAAGTGGTTTTGCAATACTAGCACATGTGTGAAAAGTGGTTTTCAATGCCAGCACATGTGTGGAAAGTGGTTTTGCAACACTAACACAAGTGCAAAAAGTGGTTTTCAATGCCAGCACAAGTGCGAAAAGTGGTTTTGCAACAGCAACACAAGTGACACAAGTGGTTTTCAATGCCAGCAAAAGTGTGGAAAGTGGTTTTGCAACAGCAAAACAAGTGAGACAAGTGGTTTTCAATGCCAGCACAATTGTGGAAAGTGGTTTTGCAACACTAACACAAGTGCAAAAAGTGGTTTTCAATGCCAGCACAAGTGACAAAAGTGGTTTTGCAACACTAACACAAGTGCAAAAAGTGGTTTTCAATGCCAGCACAAGTGACAAAAGTGGTTCTGCAACACAAGCTCTAGTCTGGAAAGTGGTTTTCAATGCCAGCACAAGTGCGAAAAGTGGTTTTGCAACAGCAAAACAAGTGAGACAAGTGGTTTTCCATGCCAGCACAATTGTGGAAAGTGGTTTTGCAACACTAACACAAGTGCAAAAAGTGGTTTTCAATGCCAGCACAAGTGACAAAAGTGGTTTTGCAACACTAACACAAGTGCAAAAAGTGGTTTTCAATGCCAGCACAAGTGACAAAAGTGGTTCTGCAACACAAGCTCTAGTCTGGAAAGTGGTTTTCAATGCCAGCACAAGTGCGAAAAGTGGTTTTGCAACAGCAACACAAGTGAGACAAATGGTTTTGCAACACTAACACAAGTGCAAAAAGTGGTTTTAAACACCAACACAAGTGAGACAAATGGTTTTGCAACACTAACACAAGTGCAAAAAGTAGTTTTCAACACCAGCACACGTGCGAAAAGTGGTTCTGCAACACAAGCTCAAGTGGAGAACGTGGTTTTCAACATGAGCGCAAGTGTGAAAAGTGGTTTTGCAACACCAGCTCAAGTGCGGAGTTTTCCTCTGGTTTTCCTCAAGTGCGGACCTCAAAAACAAATGGATTTGCAACACTAACACAAGTGCGAAAAGTGGTTTTAAGCACTAACAGGAGCGCGAAAAGTGGTTTTCAACACTAGCAGATGTGCAAAAAGTGGTTTTCAACGCCAGCACAAGTGCAGAAAGTTACTTTGCAATACTAGCACATGTGTGAAAAGTGGTTTTCAATGCCAGCACATGTGCGAAAAGTCGTTCTGCAACACTAGCTCAAGTGTGGAAAGTGGTTTTAAACACCAGCACAAGTGCGGAAAATGGTTTTGCAACACTAACACAAGTGCAAAAAGTGGTTTTCAATGCCAGCACAAGTGACAAAAGTGGTTCTGCAACACAAGCTCTAATCTGGAAAGTGGTTTTCAATGCCAGCACAAGTGCGAAAAGTGGTTTTGCAACAGCAACACAAGTGAGACAAATGGTTTTGCAACACTAACACAAGTGCAAAAAGTGGTTTTCAATGCCAGCACAAGTGACAAAAGTGGTTCTGCAACACAAGCTCTCGTATGAAAAGTGGTTTTCAATGCCAGCACAAGTGCGAAAAGTGGTTTTGCAACAGCAACACAAGTGAGACAAATGGTTGTGCAACAATAACACAGGTGCAAAAAGTGGTTTTCAACGCCAGCACAAATGTGGAAAGTGGTTTTGCAACACTAACACAAGTGCAAACAGTGGTTTTCAATGCCAGCACAAGTGATAAAAGTGGTTCTGAAACACAGGCTCTAGTCTGGAAAGTGGTTTTCAATGCAGGCACAAGTGCGAAAAGGGCATTTTGCAACAGCAACACAAAGTGAGACAAATGGTTTTGCAACACTAACACAAGTGCAAAAAGTTGTTTTGAGCACGAACAGTAGCGCGAAAAGTGGTTTTCAACACTAGTAGATGTGCAAAAAGTGGTTTTCAACGACAGCACAAGTGCAGAAAGTGGTTTTGCAATACTAGCACATGTGTGAAAAGTGGTTTTCAATGCCAGCACAAGTGTGGAAAGTGGTTTTGCAACACTAACACAAGTGTAAAAAGTGGTTTTCAATGCCAGCACATGTGACAAAAGTGGTTCGCCAACACAAGCTCTTGTCTGGAAAGTGGTTTTCAATGCCAGCACAAGTGCGAAAAGTGGTTTTGCAACAGCATCACAAGTGAGACAAATGGTTTTGCAACAATAACGAAAGTGCTAAAGGTGGTTTTCAATGCCAGCACAAGTGCGAAAAGTGGTTCTGCAACACAAGATCAAGTGTGGAAAGTGGTTTTCAATGCCAGCACAAGTGCGGAAAGTAGTTCTGCACCACTATCTCGTGAGGAAAGTGGTTTTAAACACCAGGACAACTGCCGAAAATTCGTTTTGCAACACTAACACAAGTGCAAAAAGTGGTTTTGCAACACTAACACAAGTGCAAAAAGTGGTTTTGCAACACTAACACAAGTGCGAAAAGTGGTTTTGCAACACAAACACAAGTGTAAAAATGGTTTTGCAACACTAACATAAGTGTGAAAGTGGTTTTACAACACGAGCACAAGTGAGATAAGAGGTTTTGCAACACTAACCCAATTGTGATTTGTGGTTTTCAACACTGGCGCAAGTGCGAAAAGTGGTATTGCAACACTAACACAAGTGTAAAATGTGGTTTTGCAACACTAAGACAAATGCGAATTGTGGTTTTCAACAATAGCGCAAGTGCGATAAGAGGTTTTGCAACACTTACCCAATTGCGATTTGTGGTTTTCAACAATGGCGCAAGTGCAAAAAGTGGTTTTGCAACACTAACATAAGTGCAAAAAGTCGTTTTGCAACACTAACACAAGTGCGATAAGTGGTTTTGCAACACAAACACAAGTGTGATAAGTGGTTTTCAACACTAGCAAGTGTGCTGAAAGTGGTTTTCAACGGCAGCAGAAGTGTGGAAATTGGTTTTTGCAACACTAACACAAATGCGAATCATGGTTTACAACACAAGCACGAGTGCGGAAAGTGGTTTGCAACACCAACACAAGTGTGGAAAGTGGTTTTCAACATGAGCAGATGTGCAAAAAGTGATTTTCAACGCCAGCACAAGTGCAGAAAGTGGTTTTGCAATACAAGCACATGTGCGAAAAGTGGTTTTCAATGCCAGCACAAGTGTGGAAAGTGGTTTTGCAACACTAACACAAGTGCAAAAAGTGGTTTTCAATTCCAGCACAAGTGAAAAACGTGGTTCTGCAACAGAAGCTCTAGTCTGGAAAGTGGTTTTCAATGCCAGCACAAGTGTGGAAAGTGGTTTTGCAACACTAACACAAGTGCAAAAAGTGGTTTTCAATGCCAGCACAAGTGACGAAAGTGGTTCTGCAACACAAGCTCTAGTCTGGAAAGTGGTTTTCAATGCCAGCACAAGTGCGAAAAGTGGTTTTGCAACAGCAACACAAGTGAGACAAATGGTTTTGCAACACTAACACAAGTGCAAAAAGTGGTTTTCAATGCCAGCACAAGTGCGGAACGTAGTTCTGCAACACTAGCTCAAGTGTGGAAAGTTGTTTTAAACACCAGCACAAGTGCGGAAAATGGTTTTGCAACACTAACACAAGTGCAAAAAGTGGTTTTGCAACACCAACACAAGTGAGGCAAATGGTTTTGCAACACTAACACAAGTGCAAAAAGTGGTTTTCAACGCCAGCACACGTGCGAAAAGTGGTTCTGCAACACAAGCTCAAGTGGAGAACGTGGTTTTCAACATGAGCGCAAGTGTGAAAAGTGGTTTTGCAACACCAGCTCAAGTGCTGAGAGTGGATTTCAACGCCAGCAGAAGTGAGACAAATGGTTTTGCAACACTAACACAAGTGCGAAAAGTGGTTTTAAGCACTAACAGGAGCGCGAAAAGTGGTTTTCAACACTAGCAGATGTGCAAAAAGTGGTTTTCAACGCCAGCACAAGTGCAGAAAGTGGTTTTGCAATACTAGCACATGTGTGAAAAGTGGTTTTCAATGCCAGCACAAGTGTGGAAAGTGGATTTGCAACACTAACACAAGTGCAAAAAGTGGTTTTCAATGCCAGCACATGTGACAAAAGTGGTTTTGCAACACAAGCTCTCGTCTGGAAAGTGGTTTTCAATGCCAGCACAAGTGCGAAAAGTGGTTTTGCAACAGCATCACAAGTGAGACAAATGGTTTTGCAACAATAACGAAAGTGCAAAAAGTGGTTTTCAATGCCAGCACAAGTGCGAAAAGTGGTTCTGCAACACAAGCTCAAGTGTGGAAAGTGGTTTTCAATGCCAGCACAAGTGCGGAAAGTAGTTCTGCACCACTATGTCAAGTGAGGAAAGTGGTTTTAAACACCAGGACAAGTGCCGAAAATTCGTTTTGCAACACGAACACAAGTTCAAAAAGTGGTTTTGCAACACTAACACAAGTGCAAAAAGTGGTTTTGCAACACTAACACAAGTGCGAAAAGTGGTTTTGCAACACAAACACAAGTGTAAAAGTGGTTTTGCAACACTAACATACGTGTGAAAGTGGTTTTGCAACACTAACCCAATTGCGATTTGTGGTTTTCAACACTGGTGCAAGTGCGATAAGTGGTATTGCAACACTAACACAAGTGTAAAATGTGGTTTTGCAACACCAAGACAAACGCGAATTGTGGTTTTCAACAATAGCGCAAGTGCGATAAGAGGTTTTGCAACACTAACC
>NC_136266.1:53736054-53741054 GCF_964187855.1 Myxine glutinosa | reverse complement strand
TAATCCACACTAATCTACCTGCGTCCCCACTACAGGTATCAGTCACTAACTAATCTTAACGTTACCTAATGTCAATCTTCGCTAGATCCCTACACACCATATCCTAACCCACCCGGGCTAGTTTTCACTGCCATACACCCCATAATCTATTGCTCCTTTGCCCCCCCCTCAGGGGAAGGGTGGCAGGGATGCCATCCCACCACATCGGGGGTCTCTCACTACCAATTTTGCACATCAAATTTCAACAAATTAAAAATTTGCCAATCACTACCCATCATCTGCCAATCACTACTGCCAATCCCTTGCCAATCGTCAAATTTTGTTTTTCTCTAATTTTGGGTCCAAAACACTAACCTCATCACCCAGTCGACTCACTAATACCTCTCGGTGCGCCAATCCCTGTCCAAAGCCCGGCTTCGTAAAGCCAAGCAATGGATGCTGGTTGTTTTGTGCCAGCGGCTGGATGCGTCCGGCATTCGGGGCAGGGACGGGGGCTTACCCGGGCCGAGATCCCACGCACCACCTCGGCGTGGAGCCATCCAATGTCCCGATCTCGACCTGCCGGCACGTCTCAACAAAACGTGGTCGCCATAACGACCCTTCCTATCGGGCTGCCCGCTCCGCCTAGTGGAGCACGGACGCGGCCGTTCAAAGCGAGGCCCGGCACGCACCGAGGGCCTGCTTCGGCTAAAAGTCGCTCTAACCTCTAACCCGTTTAATGTCGATGCTTCACCTGCATGCTTACACCCCGAAGCCCGTTCCTTGCTCACACATCCAGCTGTGCCCATGCTCCTCGTACCCTTCCTTACACACCCAGGTACACCCATTCCACTCACAGCCTTGGTCACACACCTGACCACCGAACACTTTGGCACACATCCGTTGGTAGCACACCACACCAACACACCTCTTCGCGCCCCCTCCTCTGTCACCTCCTCTGTGACAATCACAGGTGTGCCCTCATTCGCACACCCATCCACGTGCCTCACCACCAACTCCAGCGTGCATTCCCACTCACGCTCTACCATTCCAGGTGTGCATCCTTCCATCCCAGGTGTACATCCTCGCTCACCTGTCACAACCAACTCACGCTCCTTGTCACTCTCACTACTCTCACTACTCTCACCTCCACTCGTGACAACGCACTCACCCTTACTCTTGACAGCACACTCTTTCTCCATGCACCTGTCCGTCACACACCTTTCTCGCGCACACTCTCCCGTTACACCCTCTGTAACACTCACCACAGGTGGACACTCTTCCTTACTTCTGACAGCGCACTCTTTCCTCATGCACCTGTCGGTCACACACCTTTCTCGCGCACACTCTCCCGTTACACCCTCTGTATCACTCACCACAGGTGGACACTCTTCCTTACTTCTGACAGCGCACTCTTTCCTCATGCCCCTGTCCGTCACACACCTTTCTCGCGCACACTCCTGCGCACACTCCTGCGCACACTCTCCCGTCACACCCTCTGTAACACTCACCACACCGCGCTCCCATGTGCTCCCTCGCACACACGCTACGACCGACTCACTCTCGCCAGCACACTCACTCCTTGGTACACACTTTTTCCTCACACACCCCAGAGTCGGACTTTCTTGCACACCTCCATTTTCGCACGCCAGACCTGTCGCACACTTCACCCACGGCCTCTCACGAACACCCGGGTCCATCTCGACCCCCAAGCTCCTTAAATCCCCTGGCGCATCATACGCCGACCATATTGGTCACCACTTACACCGGGTCCTCTTCCTCTTCGCTTCTCCTCCATCACCTGCGAATCCCTCATCCGGTTAATGAGCACATCACGATCCAAACACAGACTTTGGACCAATTCTTTTATCTCCTCTTTTATCTCCTTGTTATCCCCTCTCCGTCGCTTCTTAATTTCGCTCACCCCTTCTTCCACTTCTTCTAATTTGTGCCTCACCTCTTTTATTCCCCGGTACGTCTCCTCAAGCTCGTCCTCCAAGGCTACCTTGACCGTTTCCATGTGCGTCCTCACCTGCCGGTCCTTCGTCTCCATTACCTCTACCACCTCGTCCAACCTCGTTGTCAGTCCCTCACGTACCATCTGACATTGCCTCTGTGTCGCTATCAAGTCGTTTTTAATTTCTTTTTGTGTCGCCTTTAAACCTCCTAATACCGCAGTGTTCCTTTGCACCTGCTCCACTAACTCCGTCTGTCCCACCGTCAGCTGCTCCACCTCCTGCGTCAGGTCCTCTATGCCCCCTTGTAACTTTACAGTCCCCTTTCTCACCTCCTTTTCCATGTGCTCCTCACAGTGCCTCACCTCCTCGCGCACTCCTCCGACCTCCTCACTCACTCCTCTTCTGATCTCCTCTCCCATCACTTGCATCTCCTGCCCAGATGCCACCCTCATCTGCTCCATTTCCTCCCTGTGAGCATCCAGTTTGGTTTCTACCCCCATTCTGACCCCCTCTATCTGCTGCTCCATTTGTTTAACTTCCCTTTCCGCTTGGTCCCTCATGTCCCTCAATTTGCCTTCCATACTGTTTTCTAACCCCTCTAACCCATTTTTCACTCCCTCTATCTGATTCTCCTGGGCAGCCATTCTATTTTCTACCCCCGTTAACCCATGTTTCACCTCTTTTATCCCGTTGTCTAACCCCTCAAAATTATTGTCTAACTTCCCAATTTTCTTGTCTAACTCCTCAAAATTATTGTCTAACTTCCCAATTTTCTTGTCTAACTCCTCAAAATTATTGTCTAACTTCTCACCGGTACCCCTCATTTGGCCCTCTAATCGCCCACTATCAACCCTCATTTGCTCACCCAATCGCTCAATCTGGCTTCCCATACTCATCTGTACAGCTGCCTGTAGCTGCGCAATGAGGGCCTGCATGTCAATCGGCTGCATGTTAAAGCCCGCTGATACAGCCGGCTCGGCTACCGCACGCTCGTGCGAGGCGCCTTTTTGCGCGCCCGCTACTTCGTGCGTGACGGCGCTATTTTGCGAACCTGCCGCCCTCACTGCTTCGCTCTCCTCTTGTCCCTCAATTTGGTCCTGGATCGACCCTACCTCACTCTCCTTTACCGGACCCCAGCCGTCTTGATCCGCCATAGCGCGACTTGCAAAATTCGAGTTTCGTAAAACAAAACAAATTTCGGCCGCTCCAAATTTTGACCAAATTTTTTTTTTTCCTCTATTCGTTTTTTTTTTTTTTCAAAATTTGGTCGGGCCTCGAATCTCACTCCCGACACCAATTGTTACAGACACGACTTTGATGTTAAAGTGGGCCGAGCGGAATGGCCGTCGTGTCCGCACAAATTACCCGACTATACTCGCCGTTGACGAAGTCGCGCTACGCTGGCTCAATAAGAAAAAGAAGACACCCGGCTGGATTACAATCACACAATACGACACCAGGGGTTCAGTTCTCAAGACCTCCGGAGGAGGTTATATTAAGGCGGAAAAGGTTAGATTACAGGGGCTAGAGGTATATTACAGGAAGACAGGCACTTAGACACACTCTTATATTAACCCCGGACAGACGACAGACACACGGGACAAAATGCTGACTCACACGGGGATTGATGGCAAGGAAAGGCAGGTCGCGATGGCTCAAGGTGCACTCTTGGCTCAAGGCAGAATCGACTCGGTCCGGTCCAGAGATGCGGGGAGGTATCGTCGCGCTGGGGGTGGCGGTGGCTTCTCTCTCCAGTCTCCAAGCTGAGGCGCATCTGACGTCACGTCCGGCAAGCGGCTGCGTATATCCGGCGGGGAGTGACACGCCCTCGGCTCGTTAGCTCCGCCCAGATGGAATCGGTCCGCCCTTCTTATTGGGTGCGGGGGGGGTTTACCAGGCTCCGCCCTTGACGAGGAGCTGACAGCCAGCCCCTTCGTGGTAACCCCGTGGGGCGCATGGATAATGGCGGCTAACCGAGCCGGAGGGAGGACGCACACTCCCCGCGCGCGCCGTTGTTGTAGTTGTTGTTGTAGCTGTAGTTGTTGTTGTTGTTGTTGTAGCTGTAGTTGTTGTTGTTGTTGCTGTAGTTGTTGTTGTTGTTGTTGTAGCTGTAGTTGTTGTTGTTGTTGTTGTAGCTGTAGTTGTTGTTGTTGTTGTTGTTTGGGGAAGAAGATGGGAGGAGGTATGGGAAGGTCCTAAACTCACTACTGGTGCCATATAATCACATTCTGGTGCAACGAAGAGTCATAATTAATGGAGACGAGGCCTTAACTGACATAGAATAAGAATAACTAGGAAGATGTCCGAAAGTTGTCTACCTGTGGTGCGGTGGACCTGGGCACGACATTTAATGGGGGAATAAGGGGAAGGTCGGCTCTACTGATTGTTATTTACATGCAATGGGACTAGGGAATGGGGGATCGGGGAAAGTTGGGGAGTATTGGAGAAAATAGGGGAATATTTACAAGCGGATATGGAGGCCAAATTCCATATTCGCAACAATATATATATATACACATATATATATATATATATATATATATATATATATATATACATATATATACATATATATATATATATATATATATATTGTCGCGTAACCGTGATTAACACCACAGTTACGGATGACCGATTTGCGAGACTTTAACTCCCGAGGCGAACACTCAATGGCGGACTCAAGTTCAACACCAACGCGCGGAATTGCGGGGCGCAGCGAAGGCTCCGCAACCTTATCTATTAAAATCAAACACCCAGGAAAACTGCGTTCAGATATTATGTACAAAAAGTAATATAAGGGTTTATTAGGAAAAGTAAAGCCAGTGAAAAAGCCCGCCGGTAAATCTAATAATTCTAATAAACCTAAATCGGGACGTCCCCACACGACTGACAGCAAACACAACGAGGGAGATTAATCACGAAAATAACACGTCCCGTCGTTCAAAATATACGCGGAGATCGGGCTTATCTGTCTTTGTCGTCTTGTATTGTTGGTGTCCAGCACCGCTCCTTCCGGCTCGATCGCACACCACGAGGCCCCTCGCTCCAAGCACCACGCGTCCG
>NC_136266.1:53687570-53733354 GCF_964187855.1 Myxine glutinosa | reverse complement strand
TTACACACACACACACACACACCACACACACACACACACACACACACACACACACACACACACACACACACACACACACACACACACACACACACACACACACACACACACACACTGCTCATATGTGCATGAAAATAAAGTGGAAGCATTTGTGAGGAATCTGAAGTTCCCGTTTAGAGTACACAAACTTGTCTCTTAGCTGTTAGCCTGGGTTCGAATCCCGAACCAGCTATAAACTGTCATCCCGGTATTTCACAGGCATGGCGATTCATCAGCGTGTGTGTGCCATCCATCAAATGGACGTTAAGCCCAGGTGTCCCATCTGCCATCATTAGTTGGTGGATGTTAAAGATCCCACAGTGTCATTCGCCATAGAGTCCTTGTTATCACCGACATCCTGCTCAAATTATACGTTCCTGCCATGAATAACTGCTGGGAACGCCAATGGCAAACCACTCAGTATCACCCTTGCCAAGCAGCCAAGGATAGTTTTCCTTTGGGTGCAAGGACGGTTTGATTAGTAAACGTACACGTTACGCTCACAACCAATGGGCGCAGGTTCGGTGTGCCGGGCTTGGTGGATATAAAATGGCTTCTAATTGCAAGTTGTCACTACTCCTCGTATATAAGAGACTCCAGTAACCAGTTCCGTTTGTAGCAGAATACATTAGTTTCCAATAGACTGAAGTTTCTTGTTAATGCCTAAATATACGAAAAGGAAATTATTTTGTTGGACAGAAGAACCTGAGGTTATAATATACTAGCAGAAGTACCCGGCATTGCCGGGGGGGGGAGGGGGAGGGGAGGGGGGAGGGGGAGGGGAGGGGGAGGGGGGGAGGGGGAGGGAGGGGGAGGGGGGAGGGAGGGGGAGGGGGGAGGGGGAGGGGGGAGGGGGAGGGGAGGGGAGGGGAGGGGGAGGGGAGGGGGAGGGGGAGGGGGAGGGGGAGGGGAGGGGGAGGGGAGGGGGAGGGGAGGGAAATGGGGGGGAGGGGAGGGAACGGGGGGAGGGGAGAAGAGGGGGGGAGGGGAGAAGAGGGGGGGAGGGGAGAAGAGGGGGGGAGGGGAGAAGAGGGGGGGAGGGAGAAGAGGGGGGGGAGGGGAGAAGAGGGGGGGGAGGGGAGAAGAGGGGGGGAGGGGAGAAGAGGGGGGAGGGGAGAAGAAGGGAGGGGAGGGGGAGAGGTGGAGAAGATGGGGAGGGGGAGAGGTGGAGAAGAGGGGAAGGGGGAGGGGGAGAGGTGGAGAAGAGGGGGAGGGGGAGAGGGAGGGGGAGAGGGAGGGGAGGGGGAGAGGGGTGGGGATGGGGAGGGGGATGGGGATGGGAGGGGGATGGGGATGGGAGGGGGAGGGGATGGGAGGGGTGGGAGGGATGGGAGGGGGTGGGAGGGATGGGAGGGTGAGAAGGGGTGGGAGGGGGAGGAGGGAGGGGGAGGGGGGAGGAGGAGGGGGAGGGGGGAGGGTGAGGAATGGGGGGTGGGAGGGGGAGGGGGAGGGGGGAGGGTGAGGAATGGGGGTGGGAGGGGGAGGGGGAGGGGGGAGGGTGAGGAATGGGGGGTGGGAGGGGGAGGGGAGGGGGTGGGGGAGGGGGTGGGGGGAGGAGAGGGGGAGGGGGAGGAGAAGGGGGAGGGGAGGGGAGGAGAAGGGGGAGGGGGGGAGAAGGGGGGAGGGAGGAGGAGAAGGGGGGAGGGGGGAGGAGGAGGGGAGAAGGGGGGAGGGGGAGGAGAAGGGGGGAGGGGGAGGAGAGGGGGAGGGGGAGGAGAAGGGGAGGTGGAGGGGGGAGGGGAGGGAAAGGGAGGGGGAGGGGAAAGGGGAGGGGAAAGGGAGGGGGAGGGGAAGGGGAGGGGAAAGGGAGGGGAAGGGAGGGAAAGGGAGGGAAGGGAGGGGAGGGAAAGAGAAAGAGAAAGGGAGGGGGGGGAAGGGGAGGGGAAGAGGGGAGGGGAAGGGGGGGAGGGGAAAGGGAGGGGGAGGGGGAAAGGGGGGGAGAAGGGAGGAAAGGGAGGGAGGGGGAAGGGAGGGGAGGGGAAGGGGGGAGGGGGAGGGAAAGGGATGGGGGGGGGAAAGGAGGGGAAGGGGGGGGAGGTAAAGGGTAGGGGGTGGGGAATGGGGGAGAGGGAAAGGGTGGGGGAGGGGAAGGGAGGGGGAGGGGGAAAGGGAGGGGGAGGGGGAGAGGGGGAGGGGGAAGGGAGGGGGGGGGGAAAGGAGGGGGAGGGGAAGGGAGGGGAGGGGGAGGGGAAAGGGTGGGGAGGGGGAGGGGGAAGGGAGGGGTGGGGAGGGGGAAAGGGGAGGGGAGGGGGAAGGGAGGGGGAGGGAAAGGGAGGGGGAGGGAAGGGAAGGGAGGGGGAGGGGGAAAGGAGGGGAGGGGGAAAGTGAGGGGGAGGGGAAAGGGAGGGGAGGGGAAAGGAGGGGGAGGGGGAAAGGAGGGGAGGGGGACAGGAGAGGGGGGAGGGGAAAGGGAGGGGGAGGGGAGGGGAACAGGGAGAGGGGAGGGGGGAGGGGAAAGGAGGGGGAGGGAGAGGCTGAGGGATGAGGGGGAGAGGTAGGGGGGGGAATGGGAGGGGGAGGGAGACGGGAGGGTGGGGGGGGAGGGGAGGGCGGGGGCGGGAGGGGGAGGGGAAGGGAGGGGGAGGGGGAAAGGGAGGGGAGGGGGCGGGGAAAGGAGGGGAGGGGGAGGGGGAAAGGGGGGGGGGTGGGAAAGGCGGGGAGGGGAAAGGAGGGGGAGGGGAAAGGGAAGGGGAGGGGAAAAGGGAGGGGGATGGGAAAAGGGAGGGGCGAAAAGGGAGGGGAAGGAGGGAAAAGGGAGGGAGGGGGAGGGAAAGGGAGGGGGCGGGGGAGGAAAATGGGGGGAGGGGAAAGGAGGGGGAGTGGGGGGGGTGGGGAAAAGGGAGGGGGAGGGGAGGGAAAGGGAGGGAGGGGGGGGAAAGGAGGGGAGGGGAAAAGGGAGGGGGAGGGGGAGGGAAAAGGAGGGGAGGGGGAGGGGAAAGGGAGGGGGGGGGGGGGGAAAGGGAGGGGGAGGGGGAGGGGAAAGGGAGGGGGGGGGGAGGGAAAAGGGAGGGGGAGGGGGAGGGGAAAAGGGAGGGGGAGGAAAGGAGGGGGAGGGGGGAGGGGAAAGGGGGGGGAGGGGAAGGGGGGGGAGGGAAGGGAGGGAAAGGGGGGGAGGGGAGGGGGAAGGGAGGAGAAGGGAAGGGGTAGGGTGGAGGGGAGGGAGGGGGAGGCCGGGGCGGAGGGGAGGCCGGATGGGGGAGGGGAAGGGGGAGGGATGGGGAGGGCCAGTCAACAATGACGTTGCAGTTCTCATGGTCGGAGAGCAGCACAACAATCGCGACATCGTCCTGCATCTTCTCAAGAGCACGAAGCGGATTTTGGAGACTCACCGATCTTGTGACCCACACCCCTCCAGTACCGGCGTTGCCGGGCGGGGGAAGGGAGACCCGTACTTTCCCAACCCGTACATTCGCCCTCTCGACTCAAGCTCGTATTCGATTCGTATTCGAAATCGAAAGGGGAAAGGGGAAATCCTTCGTATTCGAATTCGTAAACACGAAATATGAATTAAAATTTAATTCATATCGCACAAAATCGACACAAAACACGGTCGCATAAAGGTGAAAAAACGCAATGGCTTTTCGTCCTGAATTACGTGCAAACGTGTGACGTGTGACGGGATGGAACATCACGTGATCGCTCTGAGCGAATCAGCGAGCTGCTCGCACTGGCTGAGATTAGCGGGTACTTCGCTGAAATGCGCTGAGGTAAATATGAATAAAAAATATGGATCTCGTCAAATATGGCTTCAGCCATGTTCGTCCCAGGCTCAATGGCCATGTCTATGCCAAATATCAAGCACGTGAGCCTCTCCGTTTCGGAGTCTATCGGTAACATTACACACACACACACACACACACACACACACACACAAACAAACAAACAAACAAATAAACAAACACACACACAAACTGTGTTTTATATATATAGATTTTTACTTCTGGTAGGTGTGCAAACCAGCAACACTTAGATTATACACTGCCCATGAATCTTTATGCTTCCACTCACACAAGGCATTGTCAGAGCGTCCTTCCTTCCTTCCGTATAAGTGCTGCTTAATCAAGAAGAAGATTCTTCTGAACACCTCACATGTACATACAAATATAGTGTAAGCAATAGTAAGGAGTCCCAGGTTCAGTGTGCAAGGAAAATAATTTCTAATGGAGTGTGGAATCTTTATGGCGTTTGCTATGAACATCCTTTGACAGCATAATATTAACTAACTGTCAAGACTGCTAAGGTTTCTGGGTAAAGTAAATCGATGGAAAGGTAATTATATGTTGACAGAATTGACTAGATCGTTTGTATTTTTTATACTTCCGATAAATGTGCAAACCAACGACTCCAAGCATATACACCTCATGTGCAACAAAAATGAATATAACTCAAGATCGCATGAATAACAATACGCTTAGTCCTCGGCTAACGTCGTGGTTACGTTCTTGAAAACACGACGTTAAGTGAAACGTTAAATGGATCAATTTATCTCAGTGATTAATGTAAACAGGAGGGTTTGGGTTCCTTCGCCCACATTAAATGCATCACATTTAAGTAAGTTCACACACTTTTCATTGTGTATATATTCTGTATTATACATTGTAATACAGTACTGGAAATAAATGTAAAATAAACGACAAAAAACCCTTTAATCCAATGAAACAATCTACTCGTGGATGGTGGAGAGTGGAGAGTACGAAGGTGGCGAGTCACTGAGATCCGGGAGGTTCTCCTTCTTGCTGTGACGTGAACTGACTTGCTGACTGTTGAGATGACCATTTTCCTCCATCCCCCAAAGAGGAAGGTACAATGGTTGACTGCTTCCTGCTCTGTCTCTTCTTTTCATTATAAACGAGAATATACAGTGACTTCAGAAAGTATTCACACCCCTTGACCTTTTCCGTATTTCGTTGTGTTACAGCCTGAATTTAAAATGGATTTAATTGAGATTTTTGTCACTGATCTACACATCTACACACTGATCTACACTGATCCCATAATTTTAAAGTGAAATTTGTTTTTGGAGAATATTTTTTTGCGAAATAATTAAAAACGAAAAGCTGAAATGTCTTGACTCAATTAGTATTCAACCCTTTTGCGATGACACTCCAAATGGAGCTCAGGTGCCTCCAATTTCCTTTGGTCATCCTTGAGATGTCTCTACAACTTGAATGGAGTCCACCTGTGGCCAATTCAATTCATTGGACATGATTTGGAAATAAAAACACCTATATATATATATATATAAAAGGTTCCACAGTTGACAGTGCATGTCAGAGCAGAAACTCTACCATGAAGTCCAAGGAATCGTCTGTAAAACTTCGAGATAGAATTGTGAGGATTCATAGATCTGGGGAAGGGGATAAAACCATTTCTAGAGTGTGGAAAGTTCCCAAAAGCACAGTGAGCTCCATCATTAGGAAATGGAAAGAATATGGAACTATGCAGACTCTTCCTGGAGCTGGTCGTCTGACCAAACTGAGCAACCAGGCAAGAAGGACCTTGGTCAGGGAGGTGACCAGGAACCCACTGACCACTCTGACAGAACCACAGAGTTCCTTGGCTGAGATGGGAGAACCTGCCAGAAGGACAACAATCTCTAAGGCAATTCACAAATATAGACTTTATGGTAGAGTGGCCAGACAGAAGCCACTCCTGAGAAAAAGGCACACAACAGCATGCCTGAGTTTGCAAAAAGGCATGTGAAAGACTGAACATCTACTATAAAGGGATGAGTCGTGTGTGTGTGTGTGTGTGTGTGGGTGTTTGTGTGTGTGTGTGTGTGTGCATGTAAGGCATACTTTTTGTGTCTATTAATTACGTATGTCCATTCATTAATTACGTACTATTGAAATGCACCTTTTAACCCTTTAGAATGCTGTGACCCCTTTGACCTTTGATGACCCTTTAAGACCCCCCAATATCCTTAAGACACCAAAGACCCTAAGTACCCTGAAGACCCCGATAATCCAAGAGACCCAATAGTTCCTGAGGACCCAAGAGACCCAGATGACCCAAAGTTCCTCCAGGACCCAAAAGACACAGAAGCCCCAAAAGTCCCTGAGAACCCAAATTACCGAAAAGGACCCAAAGGACAGATGACTCAAAAGATCCAAAAGTCCCTGAGGACCAAAATGACAGTTGTCTCAAAGGTCCCCCAGGATGCAAAAGACCCAGGTGACCCAAAAGTCTCCAAAGACCCAAAAGACTCGCCCCCCCCCCCCCAAAGTCCAGCAGGCAGGTATGCTACAAGGCGGTAGAGACCAATGAAAATTTGGTACAATGGACAAATGGGCCCACTCGTGAGGCAAAATATTATATGGTCTGATGAGACAAAAATTTAACACTTTGGCATGAATACAAGGTGATACTTCTGGTAGAAACTGAGCAGAGCTCATCGCCCACCAAACACCATCTCTACGGTGAAGCATGCTGGTGGCAGCATCATGCTATGGGGATGCTTTTCAGCAGTCGAGACTGGGTGACTTGTGAGGAGAGAGGGAACAATTAATGGAGCCAAATGCAGGCAAATCCTTGAGGAGAATCTGCTTCAGAGTGCAAAAGACCTTAGACTGCGTCGAAGATTTATGTACCAACAAGACAATGACCCCAAGCATACAGCCAAAGCAACACTGGAATGGCTTCAGAACAAGAATGTGAAAGTCCTTGTGTGGCCCAACCAAAGCCCAGACTTGAATCCCATTGAGAATCTGTGGAAAGACTTGAAGATAGCTGTTGTTCACCAACACTTCCTATCCTACTTGACAGAGCTTGAGGAAATCTGCAAGGAAGAATGGGAAAACCCCAAATCCAGATGTGCAAAGCTGATACACACATACCCAAGAAGATTTGAAGCTGTAATCGCTGCCACAGACGCTTCTATGAAGTATTGACCCACGGGGTTAAATACTTATGTAAATTAGATTTCTATATTCCATTTTTAATTATTCTGTAAAATTAAATAAAAAATTCCGCTTTGACATTATGGGGTATTAGGTGTAGATTAGTGACAAAAAATAATATCAATTTAATCCATTTTAAATTCAGGCTGTAACACAACAAAATGTGAAAAAAGTCAGAGGGTGTGAATACTTTCTGAAGGCACTCTATCTGAAGGCACCGATATGGTGCAAACATTAAGTCAAGATGCCCCTCATACAGCACAGTTTAGGAATGATCTGCTGAATTCATGGAAGCCTGTAAAGCACCAATAAAACAGTTTATAGCTGAGTCAGGAATTAAACCCAGACTAGAGAGTTCAAAGTAGGTGCACAACCTCTGCAATATCCTGCTGTACTAAAGGATGGTATGCTTAGGTATTCAATATCAGGAGTTCCTCATATTTTTATCCTTGTCGATTTACACAAATAACTCTGGATATAAATAGACAATGTATTTGTTCCACATCTCACTTAATAAGTTGGAGTATACCCATTACCCATGCGCATTACATGCAATTAAAGTTTCTTAGAAATTGCTCTACGAGAAAGCAAAAGGGTATTTACAAGTAAAGTCAAAAGGTATTTACAAGTGAAGTGACATCAGTGAGAGGTCATTTGTTTCAGCTGCATATTCGGAGAAGAATAGATGTATATTTTGGTTGAAAAATAGATGAATTCTGGCAAAGGCACATCGAGGGCTATCTCAGTGATAGGACAAGCCGAAGGTGTGTGATCCTCAGATCAAAGGTAGGTGATGATCGGACTTGTGGCAGATGTAACGTTGGACTTCTAGAGCTGGAGAATTGTTGTGGTTTATCAGCTGCGGTAGAAGTAAGACCTACAGGGTAATGACAGAGATTAGATTGTGACATAGAATTTCTACACAATCAAAGCATTTCCACTACAGAAGGATGAAATGTAAATGTAGATGGGGGGTACAGCAAGAAATAGGGGAAGGTTGAACATGACCTGGTCCATGACCAAAGGGTAGTTTCACTAGACTTCTTAACATGTAAAAAAAAAATGAAGAATAAGCAATGACGATATGCAGCGCATAATAAACAATGACGCATAATAAACAATGACGCATAATAAACAATGACGCATAATAAACAATGACGCATAATAAACAATGACGCATAATAAACAATGACGCATAATAAACTGCGCATAATAATATAACAACAGACATAATAATATAACAGAGACAATGCAAGTGGAGAGAGTGGAGAGTGGAGTGAGTGTGAAAGGAAAGAAAGTTAAAGTTGTTGAAAGTTGTGGAGAGTGAAAGAAAGTTGTGGAGAGTGAAAGGCTCGAGCAAAATATCTTGCAGCCAAAGTTCGTGTACACTGTTAAAATGCATGTGAGACATACGGCAGGCATACGCTTGCGTTCTCCATTTTGTTGCTTGCAGCCTGGCCGCCTGGGCTCCACACTACCCTGCCGGCCTTGTCGGAAGATATCGAAGTAGGGCAGTTCTACAAGGGCCCCACAACTCAATCGAGCACTCGGGTCCATGCGCAAACACCCCTGGGGACACCACCATGCATCCTTCAGCAACCAAGTCTTACTCAACAATGAAGCATCAAGTTAGTCTGATGGATTCATGTTTAGCTTATCTGGAATTGGAATTCTAGATAAGGTATTGTCATCATGCACAGTCCGTCTGTCCGTCTCCTATTTCGACTTCTCCAGCCAAACCGCCGGGCCGATCCGGCTGAAATTTGGCAGCAAGGTTCCACTCCTGACTGCAAATGTGGATTGCAAAGCTCGTTCCGTAAATGTCACGTAAATTTCTTTTAAAATCCTCTTCTCCAGACCCACCATTCAGAATACTACCAAATTTGGGTTACAACTTTAGGACAAGGCCCAGATAAGCTACAGGTCCAGTGGTCTGACTTTTAAAAGGTTACCTTCAGAACACGACGTCCTTGATGTGACATGTAGGGGAATTTGAGCTCCAGTGGGTCCTACAAAAAAAGGACAAGAATAAAAACATGGTTAATATGGTAATACTTAATGGAGGCAGACTATACTGTCTGATTGTGTTTGATTGCATTTGGGGGTAAAATCTGATTAAACTGCTTGTCTTTTGTGGTGCGGGAAGGCGATTGCATCAAAGCCAGCTGCCTTTTCCACAATTGTTTGCTCCGACAGTGTTTTTTTTACAAGAGGGTAGTTTGGCCAGAACAGACCTTGTCAATTAAGTTAAATGGGATATTTGAGGTAAAGTAAAATAGGATTTGGATGCTCTTTCCCGACATCATTGTTCTTTGTTCCTTTCGCACTTCTTCTAATTCTTGCTTTTTCTTTATTTCTCTCTTTCTTTATCTCTTTGTCTAAGGAGACGTTGAGTCTTGCAGAAAGGTTTCCGTAAGGCTCACTTGGCTGCATCTGGATAGGGTTGAGGGTTGTGGAGTAGCCGCTGAAACCCTAATCCTATCCAGGTTCCTCCTGATGACTCCATCTTGACCCATTGCTTATTCGGGTTCCTCCTGATGACTCCATCTTTACTCATTGCTTATTTGGGTTCCTCCTGATGACTCCATCTTTACTCATTGCTTATTTGGGTTCCTCCTGATGACTCCATCTTTACTCATTGCTTATTTGGGTTCCTCCTGATGACTCCATCTTTACTCATTGCTTATTTGGGTTCCTCCTGATGACTCCATCTTTACTCGTTGCTTATTTGGGTTCCACCTGATGACTCCATCTTTACTCATTGCTTATTTGAGTTCCTCCTGATGACTCCATCTTTACTCATTGCTTATTTGGGTTCCTCCTGATGACTCCATCTTGACTCATTGCTTATTTGAGTTCCTCCTGATGACTCCATCTTTACTCATTGCTTATTTGGGTTCCTCCTGTTGACTTCATCTTTACTAATTGCTTAGTTGGGTTCCTCCTGATGACTCCGTCTTTAATCATTGCTTGTTTGGGTTCCTCCTGATGACTCCATCTTTACTCATTGCTTATTTGGGTTCCTCCTGATGACTCCATCTTTACTCATTGCTTATTTGGGTTCCTCCTCATGACTCCATCTTTACTCATTGCTTATTTGGGTTCCTCGTGATAACTCCATCTTTACTCATTGCTTGTTTGGGTTCCTCCTGATGACTCCATCTTTACTCATTGCTCATTTGGGTTCCTCCTGATGACTCCATCTTTACTCATTGCTTATTTGGGTTCCTCCTGATGACTCCATCTTTACTCATTACTTATTTGGGTTCCTCCTGATAACTCCATCTTTACTCATTGCTTGATTGGGTTCCTCCTGATGAGTCCATCTTTACTCATTGCTTATTTGGGTTCCTCCTGATGACTCCATCTTTACTCATCGTCCGGCAGCTAAGCTAAATATAGCATAACAATTGTGCATTTTGTGAGGAAAGCACCAAATTTGGCACACTAGTAGACTATCATATTATGAAAAGATCTGGATGTTGGGCCATCTCAGATTCAGAGATTTGATTTTTGCAAGATTTGATTTTTGCAAGATTTGCAGATTTTGCAGATTTGCAAGCTGAGATTGCAACGCCAGGGACGGCCGACTACTTCCTGCGAGCTGCCCACGTTACCCGCACAAGAAGAGCTCATCAAATCACTGCAGCGGCACTGCGCATCCTGCAACACCGTGCGTATGAACGCCACTGTATGACATATGCTGATGATACAGAAGACCTGCCTGAGTTCGAAGACTGGTGTCACCAGAGAGGAGAAGACATTCCCAACTTTCAGTACTGGGCAACTGTGCTGGAACTAGAGATGTTGGTACTGGTCTACGTGCGTTCTCTGCGGCAGGCTTCATTCACGATGTACCTTGATGCCCTGACGGAACTGGTCCCATGGTTCTATGCCTTAGACCACACACACTATGCCAGGTGGGTCCCTGTTCACCTGAGGGACATGGTTGCACTCCCAATGAAGCACCCAGATGTAGCCAGATAATTCAGGGCTGGCAACTTCACTGTACAGAAGACGAAGAAGGTGTTCTCTTCGATCCCAATTGACCAGGCGCATGAACAGAATAACGCCTGCATCAAAGGAGATGGTGGAGCTGTCGGCCTCACTGACAACGCAAGTGCCCTGTGGCGTTGGATGATTGCCGGGCCAAAAGTTGCCAGGGCCATAGAAGAGTTCCAAGATGGCCATCAACACTGGGGGAGGCGAGAGGACACACGTCATCATGACTAGACACCAAGTGTGCAGACCTCTTTCGCCAGGGATGTCCGCGCCCTTGTCAGCGTCATAGAAGAGCTTGGCAACCCCTTTGAGGAAGAGAGCATGGATCTGGTTGTCCTTGACACAAAGGAAATTGCAGGTCCTGCTGCAGTTGAGACTGTCAGGAATGTGAAGAAGATTGGCCAAGAGCAGTTCCAGGCTTTCACCAGAGAATGCCTGGTGGAAAGGACAAAGCCAATTGATGATGCAATTCGTCGGAACAAGCTGAAGGTGTCATTTTGGAAAATGGCTGCCACAGCCATCAGGGGCTGAATTTGAGATGGCCCAATATCCAAATCTGTTCATAATAGGATAGTCTACTAGTGTGCCAAATTTGGTGCTTTCCTCAGAAAATGCACAATTGTTATGCTAAGTTGCCCCACTATCATTGCTTATTTGGGTTCCTCCTGATGACTCCATCTTTACTCATTGCTTATTTGGGTTCCTCCTGATGACTCCATCTTTACTCATTGCTTGTTTGGGTTCCTCCTGATGACTCCAATGTAATAGTTGGTGTTCCATTTGATTATGTTTGTACCATATCCTGATGTTGTGTGGACTGTGCTTCCATGCTGATGGACCTCTTCCCCATTTGTACCTGTTGCTGTGTTTGAGCCTGGGTAGTAACTGCTGAATCTATCAATATCCGGGTTCTTCCCGACATCTTTGTTCCTTGGCCCTTTCATACTTCTTTCTACTTTTTAACATTTCTCTTTATTCATTCGAATTCTTGCTTTTTCTTTTCTTTTACCGCTTTTATTCTTCATTTATCTTTCTTTATCTAGCTGCCTAAGGAGAAGTGAATTCTTGCAGAAAGTTTTCTCGAAGGCTCACTTGGTTGCGGTTTGATGGGTTTGAGGGTTGTGGAGTGGCGGCTAAAACCCGAATTCGAGCCAGGTTCCTCCTGATGACTCCATCTTTGCTCTTTGCTTATTCGGGTTCCTTCTGATGACTCCAATGCAGTATTTGCTCTTCCGTTTGATTTGGCATGACGAGCAGAGTCAATTCAATAAGGAAAGACTGAAGTTGGATTGTAATAGTTACACATAGCCCAACACAAATGAGGACCTCTTAAAGAGATCTCAGCACAATTTGCAGGTACACTAAATTACCAAAAGTATTGGGATAGGAAGGAAGCAAGCATGCAGGGTTATGAATTCACAACTCTTTATTAAATTTCAAATAAGGTGTGTGTATTGGTCCACTGGGCTGGCAGGATGGCCTAAAGGTACGCACACTCACCTATAAGCTGTCTAGCCTGGATTCGAATCTCGGCCCAGCTATAAACAATCATCCTGGTGTTTCACAGGCATGGTGGTTTATCAATGCGTGTGTCGCCCCTGGATGGATGTTAAATTGGACGTCCCTCCTGCTGGCATTATTTGGTGGACTGTAATGATCCTACGGTGTTTTTCGCCAAGATTAGGTGAGCTATCTCCAGTATTCTGGCCAAATTTCAAATTCTTACCCGAACTACTGTTAGGAAGGCAATGGCAAACCACCCATTATATCCCTTACCAAAATACTGCTTCAGCAACACCAACGCACCATAACAAGAGTATGGTGAATCATAATTGGCATACCCTTGAATGCAGTGATGGAGTGTGTATTGATGTGCAAGTGTGAATCTCACTCTGAAGTCAGGCTCAGGAACACTGAAGCCATTGAAATAGTGGTTCGAGCTGAACATTTTCTGATGGCGTGCTGTAAGGACACCTGTAAATACAACCACAAAGTAAAATTACAAATTAAACTTGTTGTGTGTAACCACAGAGCGGTGATGTGGGTGTTAAAGGTCCATGTGCATACCAAGTGTGCGGGTAATGAGGTGGAGTTGATCGAGTTCAGAACATCCAGGCCAAAGTGCTTGACCTGACAACATCTCTGCAAAGACGCAGCCAATAGCCCACACATCCACCGGCGGCCCGTATTGCGCGTCTCCAACAAGCAGCTCAGGTGCACGGTACCAACGTGTGGCCACATATTCTGTGTAGTTATCACCAGGTCGAGCTGTGTAGAGAAATACATCTTTCACACACCATAAAGTCTGTGTTTGCCATTTTCATTCAGGACCAGCTAGTTATTACCACACGCGCGCGAAGCAAAAAGTGGGGTTAAGCAATTGGTTCACTTTTTCTGTCTGTTTGTCCATCTGTCCATAGACGTTGCTATATATGATCAATTAACTACTTAATTTCAATCTAATCTTCTATTTTAAACACTGCAGAACACGAATCAGGAGATGAATCAGATCAGGAACCTGTAGTAAAGCAGTACTTTGGCTCTGAAATTGGCAAATCGTACAAAGTCTCATCCCGGTCGTGCATGCACAGAGAGGAGCAAGCTATATATATTTTTAAGGCTGCCTGTCTGGCAATCAAACAAAAGAGAAAATTATTCCAAACAAGAAATTTACTGTTTCTCGGGGCATCATAAAGGACACAAACAACAGGCACAAATAACTTATTTAACATGTTGTTGTTGTATAGCCCAGGACAGTTATTTTGAACAGGTCCACGGCACGGACAGCCGATTGATCTCCCAAGAGCAACCCAGAGATCCCCCACATCTAGGATGGTGTAGCTCAGCCTTCACGAAGTTGGGGCAACGACAGAGTCAGCGAGGGTGACAGAGGGAGAGAGAGAGAGGCAAGGGGCCGGTCCATGGGAACCTGACCCGGCATTCTGACCGTGAACGTGCTACCCTGAAGAATCCGGTTAGCAGGGAAGATTTGACACCCGACTTATGTTGGGTGGTACAGCCCCCACGAAGAGGTGTCCCCGATATTTTTAATATGTTAAAGAAGGTGGTGTAAAACGTGGTAAAACGATGGTAAACTTCCAAAAAAATGTCGTCCCCCTTACATAACTGAGCTGAGCCTTCACATAACTGAGCTGAGAATAACTGAGCCTTTAAAACTTTTGTTATATTAAAATTCAATGCTATACTTGGGCATGAGAACACAAATCACCTACGTGGCACTTTAAAAACCTTCCGTTTAGCAATATTTGGACAAAATATGTATGCTGCTTCATGCTCTGAAGACAGTGTAACGGTGAATTTCAGCATACATGCCCTGAGGGCAGAGAAACGGTGGAATTCAGCATTCATGCCCTGAGGGCAGAGGAACAGTGGGATTCAGCATTCATGCCATCTCATACCCTGAGGGCAGTGTAACTATGAGAATCAGCACTCCATCGTCTCATACGATGTCTCCATCTCGTCTCATACATCAAATATGGCAGCGCCTCATGCCCTGAGGGCAGAGTAACTGAGATTCATTATTCAGACAAATATGGCAGCACCTAATGCCCTGAGGGCAGAGTAAGTGAGATTCAGTATTCAGACTAATATGGCAGCGCCTAATGCCCTGAGGGCAGAGTAACTGATATTCAGTATTCAGACAAATATGGCAGCACCTAATGCCCTGAGGGCAGAATAACTGAGATTCAGTATTCAGACAAATATGGCAGCGCCTAATGCCCTGAGGGCAGAATAACTGAGATTCAGTATTCAGACAAATATGGCAGTGCCTAATGCCCTGAGGGCAGATTAACTGAGATTCAGTATTCAGACAAATATGGTAGTGCCTAATGCCCGGAGGGCAGTAACTGAGATTCAGTATTCAGACAAATATGGCAGCACCTAATGCCCTGAGGGCAGAGTAACAGAGATTCAGTATTCAGAGAAATATGGCAGCGCTTAATGCCCTGAGGGCAGAGTAACTGAGATTCAGTATTCAGACAAATATGACGGCGCCTAATGCCCTGAGGGCAGAATAACTGAGATTCAGTATTCATACAAATATGGCATCGCCTAATGCCCTGAGGGCAGAGTAACTGATATTCAGTATTCAGACAAATATGGCAGCGTCTCATGCCCTGAGGGCAAAGTAACTGAGATTCAGTATTCAGACAAATATGGCAGCACCTAATGCTCTGAGGGCAGAGTAAGTAAGATTCAGTATTCAGACAAATATGGCAGTGCCTAATGCCCTGAGGGCAGAATAACTGAGATTCGGTATTCAGACAAATCTGGCAGCGCCTAATGCCCTGAGCGCAGAGTAGCTGAAATTCAGTATTCAGACAAATATGGCAGTGCCTAATGCCCTGAGGGCAGAGTAACTGATATTCAGTATTCAGACAAATATGGCAGCGCATGCCCTGAGGGCAGAGTAACTGAGATTCACCATTCAGACAAATATGGCAGCACCTAATGCCTTGGGGGCAGAGTAACTGAGACTCACCATTCAGACAATTATGGCAGCACCTAATGCCCTGAGCGCAGAGTAACTGAGATTCAGTATTCAGAAAAATATGGCCGCGCCTGATGCTCTGAGGGCAGAGTAACTGAGATTCAGTATTCAGACAAATATGGCAGCGCCTAATGCCCCGAGGGCAGAGTAACTGATATTCAGTATTCAGACAAATATGGCAGCACCTAATGCCATGAGGGCAGAGTAAGTGAGATTCAGTATTCATTGAAATATGGCAGCGCCTAATGCCCTGAGGGCAGAGTAACTGATATTCAGTATTCAGACAAATATGGCAGCGCCTAATGCCCTGAGGGCAGAGTAACTGATATTCAGTATTCAGACAAATATGACAGCGCCTAATGCCCCGAGGGCAGAGTAACTGATATTCAGTATTCAGACAAATATGGCAGCGCCTAATGCCCTGAGGGCAGAGTAACTGAGATTCAGTATTCAGAGAAATATGGCAGCGCCTAATGCCCTGAGGCCAGAATAACTGAGATTCAGTATTCATACAAATATGGCAGCGCCTAATGCCCTGAGGGCAGAGCAAAGGAGATTCAGTATTCAGACAAATATGGCAGCGCCTAAGGCCCTGAGGGCAGAGTAACTGAGATTCAGTATTCAGACAAATATGGCAGCGTCTCATGCCCTGAGGGCAGAGTAACTGAGATTCAGTATTCAGACAAATATGGCAGTGCCTCATGCCCTGAGGGCAGAGTAACTGAGATTCAGTATTCAGACAAATATGGCAGCATCTAATGTCCTGAGGGCATAGTAACTGAGATTCAATGTTCAGACAAATATGGCAGCACCTAATGCCCTGAAGGCAGAGTAACTGATATTCAGTATTCAGACAAATATGGCAGTGCATGCCCTGAGGGCAGAGTAACTGAGATTCAGCATTCAGACAAATATGGCAGCGTCTAATGCCTTGGGGGCAGAGTAACTGAGACTCACCATTCAGACAAATATGGCAGCACCTAATGCCCTGAGGGCAGAGTAACTGAGATTCAGTTTTCAGACAAATATGGCAGCGCCTAATGCCCTGAGGGCAGAGTAACTGAGATTCAGTTTTCAGACAAATATGGCAGCGCCGAATGCCCTGAGGGCAGAATAACTGAGATTCAGTATTCAGACAAATATGGCAGCACCTAATGCCCCGAGGGCAGAGTAACTGATATTCAGTATTCAGACAAATATGGCAGCACCTAATGCTCTGAGGGCAGAGTAAGTGAGATTCAGTATTCAGACTAATATGGCAGCGCCTAATGCCCTGAGGGCAGAGTAACTGATATTCAGTATTCAGACAAATATGGCAGCACCTAATGCCCTGAGGGCAGAATAACTGAGATTCAGTATTCAGACAAATATGGCAGCGCCTAATGCCCTGAGGGCAGAATAACTGAGATTCAGTATTCAGACAAATATGGCAGTGCCTAATGCCCTGAGGGCAGATTAACTGAGATTCAGTATTCAGACAAATATGGCAGCACCTAATGCCCTGAGGGCAGAGTAACAGAGATTCAGTATTCAGAGAAATATGGCAGCGCTTAATGCCCTGAGGGCTGAGTAACTGAGATTCAGTATTCAGACAAATATGACGGCGCCTAATGCCCTGAGGGCAGAATAACTGAGATTCAGTATTCATACAAATATGGCATCGCCTAATGCCCTGAGGGCAGAGCAACTGAGATTCAGTATTCAGACAAATATGGCAGCGCCTAATGCCCTGAGGGCAGAGTAACTGATATTCAGTATTCAGACAAATATGGCAGCGTCTCATGCCCTGAGGGCAAAGTAACTGAGATTCAGTATTCAGACAAATATGGCAGCACCTAATGCTCTGAGGGCAGAGTAAGTAAGATTCAGTATTCAGACAAATATGGCAGTGCCTAATGCCCTGAGGGCAGAATAACTGAGATTCGGTATTCAGACAAATCTGGCAGCGCCTAATGCCCTGAGCGCAGAGTAGCTGAAATTCAGTATTCAGACAAATATGGCAGCGCCTAATGCCCTGAGGGCAGAGTAACTGAAATTCAGGATTCAGACAAAAATGGCAGCACCTAATGCCCTGAGGGCAGAGTAACTGAGATTCAGTGTTCAGACAAATATGGCAGCACCTAATGCCCTGAGGGCAGAATAACTGAGATTCAGTATTCAGACAAATATGGCAGCGCCTAATGCCCTGAGGGCAGAATAACTGAGATTCAGTATTCAGACAAATATGGCAGTGCCTAATGCCCTGAGGGCAGATTAACTGAGATTCAGTATTCAGACAAATATGGCAGCACCTAATGCCCTGAGGGCAGAGTAACAGAGATTCAGTATTCAGAGAAATATGGCAGCGCTTAATGCCCTGAGGGCTGAGTAACTGAGATTCAGTATTCAGACAAATATGACCGCGCCTAATGCCCTGAGGGCAGAATAACTGAGATTCAGTATTCATACAAATATGGCATAGCCTAATGCCCTGAGGGCAGAGCAACTGAGATTCAGTATTCAGACAAATATGGCAGCGCCTAATGCCCTGAGGGCAGAGTAACTGATATTCAGTATTCAGACAAATATGGCAGCGTCTCATGCCCTGAGGGCAAAGTAACTGAGATTCAGTATTCAGACAAATATGGCAGCACCTAATGCTCTGAGGGCAGAGTAAGTAAGATTCAGTATTCAGACAAATATGGCAGTGCCTAATGCCCTGAGGGCAGAATAACTGAGATTCGGTATTCAGACAAATCTGGCAGCGCCTAATGCCCTGAGCGCAGAGTAGCTGAAATTCAGTATTCAGACAAATATGGCAGCGCCTAATGCCCTGAGGGCAGAGTAACTGAAATTCAGGATTCAGACAAAAATGGCAGCACCTAATGCCCTGAGGGCAGAGTAACTGAGATTCAGTGTTCAGACAAATATGGCAGCGCCTAATGCCCTGAGGGCAGAGTAACTGATATTCAGTATTCAGACAAATATGGCAGCGCATGCCCTGAGGGCAGAGTAACTGAGATTCACCATTCAGACAAATATGGCAGCGCCTAATGCCTTGGGGGCAGAGTAACTGAGACTCACCATTCAGACAATTATGGCAGCACCTAATGCCCTGAGGGCAGAGTAACTGAGATTCAGTATTCAGAAAAATATGGCTGCGCCTGATGCTCTGAGGGCAGAGTAACTGAGATTCAGTATTCAGACAAATATGGCAGCGCCTAATGCCCCGAGGGCAGAGTAACTGATATTCAGTATTCAGACAAATATGGCAGCACCTAATGCCATGAGGGCAGAGTAAGTGAGATTCAGTATTCATTGAAATATGGCAGCGCCTAATGCCCTGAGGGCAGAGTAACTGATATTCAGTATTCAGACAAATATGGCAGCGCCTAATGCCCTGAGGGCAAAGTAACTGATATTCAGTATTCAGACAAATATGGCAGCGCCTAATGCCCCGAGGGCAGAGTAACTGATATTCAGTATTCAGACAAATATGGCAGCGCCTAATGCCCTGAGGGCAGAGTAACTGAGATTCAGTATTCAGAGAAATATGGCAGCGCCTAATGCCCTGAGGCCAGAATAACTGAGATTCAGTATTCATACAAATATGGCAGCGCCTAATGCCCTGAGGGCAGAGCAACTGAGATTCAGTATTCAGACAAATATGGCAGCGCCTAATGCCCCGAGGGCAGAGTAACTGAGATTCAGTATTCAGACAAATATGGCAGCATCTCATGCCCTGAGGGCAGAGTAACTGAGATTCAGTATTCAGACAAATATGGCAGTGCCTCATGCCCCGAGGGCAGAGTAACTGAGATTCAGTATTCAGACAAATATGGCAGCACCTAATGTCCTGAGGGCATAGTAACTGAGATTCAATGTTCAGACAAATATGGCAGCGCCTAATGCCCTGAAGGCAGAGTAACTGATATTCAGTATTCAGACAAATATGGCAGTGCATGCCCTGAGGGCAGAGTAACTGAGATTCAGCATTCAGACAAATATGGCAGCGCCTAATGCCTTGGGGGCAGAGTAACTGAGACTCACCATTCAGACAAATATGGCAGCACCTAATGCCCTGAGGGCAGAGTAACTGAGATTCAGTGTTCAGACAAATATGGCAGTGCATAATGCCTTGAGGGCAGAGTAACTGATATTCAGTATTCAGACAATTAGGGCAGTGCATGCCCTGAGGGCAAGGTAACTGAGATTCAGTATTCATACAAATATGGCAGCTCCTAATGCCCTGAGGGCAGAGCAACCGAGATTCAGTATTCAGACAAATATGGCAGCGCCTAATGCCCTGAGGGCAGAGTAAGTCAGATTAAGTATTCAGACAAATATGGCAGCGCGTAATGCCCCGAGGGCAGAGCAACTGAGATTCAGTATTCAGACAAATATGGCAACGTCTCATGCCCTGAGGGCAGAGTAACTGAGATTCAGTGTTCAGACAAATATGGCAGCACCTAATGCCCTGAGGGCAGAGTAACTGAAATTAAGTATTCAGACAAATATGGCAGCGCCTAATGCCCCGAGGGCAGAGTAACTGATATTCAGTATTCAGACAAACATGGCAGCACCTAATGCCCTGAGGGCAGAGTAACTGAGATTCATTATTCAGAGAAATATGGCAGCGCCGAATGCCCTGAGGCCAGAATAACTGAGATTCAGTATTCATACAAATATGGCAGAGCCTAATGCCCTGAGGGCAGAGCAACTGAGATTCAGTATTCAGACAAATATGGCAGCGCCTAAGGCCCTGAGGGCAGAGTAACTGAGATTCAGTATTCAGACAAATATGGCAGGGTCTCATGCCCTGAGGGCAGAGTAACTGAGATTCAGTATTCAGACAAATATGGCAGTGCCTAATGCCCTGAGAGCAGAGTAACTGAGATTCAGTATTCAGACAAATATGGCAGCACCTAATGTCCTGAGGGCAGAGTAACTGAGATTCAGTGTTCAGACAAATATGGCAGCGCATGCCCTGAGGGCAGAGTAAATGAGATTCATTGTTCAGACAAATATGGCAGCGCCTAATGCCCTGAGGGCAGAATAACTGAGATTCAGTATTCAGACAAATATGGCAGCGCCTAATGCCCTGGGGGCAGAGTAACTGAGATTCAGTATTCAGACAAATATGGCAGAGCCTAATGCCCCGAGGGCAGAGTAACTGAGATTCAGTATTCAGACAAATATGGCAGCGCCTAATGCCCCGAGGGCAGAGTAACTGAGATTCAGTATTCAGAGAAATATGGTAGCGCCTAATGCCCTGAGGGCAGAGTAACAGATTCAGTATTCAGAGAAATATGGTCGCGCCTAATGCCCTGAGGGCAGATTAACTGAGATTCAGTATTCAGACAAATATGGCAGTGCCTAATGCCCGGAGGGCAGTAACTGAGATTCACTATTCAGACAAATATGGCAGCACCTAATGCCCTGAGGGCAGAGTAACAGAGATTCAGTATTCAGAGAAATAGGGCAGCGCCTAATGCCCTGAGGGCAGAGTAACTGAGATTCAGTATTCAGACAAATATGACGGCGCCTAATGCCCTGAGGGCAGAATAACTGAGATTCAGTATTCATACAAATATGGCATCGCCTAATGCCCTGAGGGCAGAGCAACTGAGATTCAGTATTCAGACAAATATGGCAGCGCCTAATGCCCTGAGGGCAGAGTAACTGATATTCAGTATTCAGACAAATATGGCAGCGTCTCATGCCCTGAGGGCAAAGTAACTGAGATTCAGTATTCAGACAAATATGGCAGCACCTAATGCTCTGAGGGCAGAGTAAGTAAGATTCAGTATTCAGACAAATATGGCAGTGCCTAATGCCCTGAGGGCAGAATAACTGAGATTCGGTATTCAGACAAATCTGGCAGCGCCTAATGCCCTGAGCGCAGAGTTACTGAAATTCAGTATTCAGACAAATATGGCAGCGCCTAATGCCCTGAGGGCAGAGTAACTGAAATTCAGGATTCAGACAAATATGGCAGCACCTAATGCCCTGAGGGCAGAGTAACTGAGATTCAGTGTTCAGACAAATATGGCAGCGCCTAATGCCCTGAGGGCAGAGTAACTGATATTCAGTATTCAGACAAATATGGCAGCGCATGCCCTGAGGGCAGAGTAACTGAGATTCACCATTCAGACAAATATGGCAGCGCCTAATGCCCCGAGGGCAGAGTAACTGATATTCAGTATTCAGTCAAATATGGCAGCACCTAATGCCATGAGGGCAGAGTAAGTGAGATTCAGTATTCATTGAAATATGGCAGCGCCTAATGCCCTGAGGGCAGAGTAACTGATATTCAGTATTCAGACAAATATGGCAGCGCCTAATGCCCTGAGGGCAGAGTAACTGATATTCAGTATTCAGACAAATATGGCAGCGCCTAATGCCCTGAGGGCAGAGTAACTGAGATTCAGTATTCAGAGAAATATGGCAGCGCCTAATGCCCTGAGGCCAGTATAACTGAGATTCAATATTCATACAAATATGGCAGCGCCTAATGCCCTGAGGGCAGAGCAACTGAGATTCAGTATTCAGACAAATATGGCAGCGCCTAAGGCCCTGAGGGCAGAGTAACTGAGATTCAGTATTCAGACAAATATGGCAGCGTCTCATGCCCTGAGGGCAGAGTAACTGAGATTCAGTATTCAGACAAATATGGCAGTGCCTCATGCCCTGAGGGAAGAGTAACTGAGATTCAGTATTCAGACAAATATGGCAGCACCTAATGTCCTGAGGGCATAGTAACTGAGATTCAATGTTCAGACAAATATGGCAGCGCCTCATGCCCTGAAGGCAGAGTAACTGGTATTCAGTATTCAGACAAATATGGCAGTGCATGCCCTGAGGGCAGAGTAACTGAGATTCAGCATTCAGACAAATATGGCAGCGCCTAATGCCTTGGGGGCAGAGTAACTGAGACTCACCATTCAGACAAATATGGCAGCACCTAATGCCCTGAGGGCAGAGTAACTGAGATTCAGTGTTCAGACAAATATGGCAGTGCATAATGCCTTGAGGGCAGAGTAACTGATATTCAGTATTCAGACAATTAGGGCAGTGCATGCCCTGAGGGCAAAGTAACTGAGATTCAGTATTCATACAAATATGGCAGCTCCTAATGCCCTGAGGGCAGAGCAACTGAGATTCAGTATTCAGACAAATATGGCAGCGCCTAATGCCCTGAGGGCAGAGTAAGTCAGATTAAGTATTCAGACAAATATGGCAGCGCGTAATGCCCCGAGGGCAGAGCAACTGAGATTCAGTATTCAGACAAATATGGCAACGTCTCATGCCCTGAGGGCAGAGTAACTGAGATTCAGTGTTCAGACAAATATGGCAGCACCTAATGCCCTGAGGGCAGAGTAACTGAAATTAAGTATTCAGACAAATATGGCAGCGCCTAATGCCCCGAGGGCAGAGTAACTGATATTCAGTATTCAGACAAACATGGCAGCACCTAATGCCCTGAGGGCAGAGTAACTGAGATTCAGTATTCAGAGAAATATGGCAGAGCCTAATGCCCTGAGGGCAGAGCAACTGAGATTCAGTGTTCAGACAAATATGGCAGAGCCTAATGCCCTGAGGGCAGAGCAACTGAGATTCAGTATTCAGACAAATATGGCAGCGCCTAATGCCCCGAGGGCAGAGTAACTGATATTCAGTATTCAAACAAATATGGCAGGGTCTCATGCCCTGAGGGCAGAGTAACTGAGATTCAGTATTCAGACAAATATGGCAGTGCCTAATGCCCTGAGGGCAGAGTAACTGAGATTCAGTATTCAGAGAAATATGGCAGAGCCTAATGCCCTGAGGGCAGAGCAACTGAGATTCAGTGTTCAGACAAATATGGCAGCACCTAATGCCCTGAGGGCAGAGTAACTGAAATTAAGTATTCAGACAAATATGGCAGCGCCTAATGCCCCGAGGGCAGAGTAACTGATATTCAGTATTCAGACAAACATGGCAGCACCTAATGCCCTGAGGGCAGAGTAACTGAGATTCAGTATTCAGAGAAATATGGCAGAGCCTAATGCCCTGAGGTCAGAATAACTGAGATTCAGTATTCATACAAATATGGCAGAGCCTAATGCCCTGAGGGCAGAGCAACTGAGATTCAGTATTCAGACAAATATGGCAGCGCCTAAGGCCCTGAGGGCAGAGTAACTGAGATTCAGTATTCAGACAAATATGGCAGCGCCTAAGGCCCTGAGGGCAGAGTAACTGAGATTCAGTATTCAAACAAATATGGCAGGGTCTCATGCCCTGAGGGCAGAGTAACTGAGATTCAGTATTCAGACAAATATGGCAGTGCCTAATGCCCTGAGGGCAGAGTAACTGAGATTCAGTATTCAGACAAATATGGCAGCACCTAATGTCCTGAGGGCAGAGTAACTGAGATTCAGTGTTCAGACAATTATGGCCACGCCTAATGCCCTGAGGGCAGAGCAACTGAGATTCAGTAATCAGACAAATATGGCAGCGCCTAATGCCGTGAGGGCAGAATAACTGATATTCAGTATTCAGACAAATATGGCAGCGGATGCCCTGAGGGCAGAGTAACTGAGATTCAGTATTCAGACAAATATGGCAGCGCCTAATGCCCTGGGGGCAGAGTAACTGAGATTCAGTATTCAGACAAATATGGCAGCGCCTAATGCCCCGAGGGCAGAGTAACTGATATTCAGTATTTAGACAAATATGGCAGTGCCTAATGCCCTGAGGGCAGAGTAAGTGAGATTCAGTATTCAGACAAATATGGCAGGACCTAATGCCCTGAGGGCAGAGTAAGTGAGATTCAGTATTCAGACAAATATGGCAGCACCTAATGCCCTGGGGGCAGAGTAACTGAGATTCAGTATTCAGACAAATATGGCAGCGCCTAATGCCCTGAGGGCAGAGTAACTGAGATTCAGTATTCAGACAAATATGGCAGCGCCTAATGCCCTGAGGGCAGAATAACTGAGATTCAGTATTCAGAGAAATATGGTAGCGCCTAATGCCCTGAGGGCAGAGTAACTGAGATTCAGTATTCAGACAAATATGGCAGCACCTAATGCTCTGAGGGCAGAGTAACTGAGATTCAGTATTCAGGGAAATATGGTCGCGCCTAATGCCCTGAGGGCAGAGTAACTGAGATTCAGTATTCAGACAAATATGACAGCGCCTAATGCCCTGAGGGCAGAGTAACTGAGATTCAGTATTCAGACAAATCGATGGAGATCTCGCGAGGAGATCTCGCGAGATCTCGAGACGACGTCACGAATTTTCGAAGCTCCACACGGTCTCCAATTTTCAAAGTTAATTCTGTTCACAATTGTATTTTGTCGTAACTGTATTTGATCTTTCGGCGTGTGAACTTATAGTGTGTCCCTTGGATGTTTCTCGGTGTTTATCTTTCATAAATTAATCGTTTGTTTGCCGTGCGGCGTGTGAGGCCTTGCAGCCCCAGGCTTCCCCCGTCAAAGTTTGTTTCTTCCTTTGCTGGTTTTGCTAGGTTTTTTGATTTTCCCTTCTCCCCCAAACTTCACCGAACATCTTCTATTTGTGTAACGTTGTAACCCCCACACCCCCCCCCCCAAAATACAAAAAAAACTTTTATTTCCCTTTCTCCTCGTGTGCTTTTGTCCCATCGTGTGCTTTTGCCTCTGCCCACGTGCGCTGTCTTGCCCCGCCCCAATTTTCCCCTTGCCTCCACCTTTTGCCCTGTTCAAGTGGCTCGTGGTCGTCCCTCTGGGCTCCCTCTCCCCATTGGTATTTTTTTTGAATATAAGATTGTTCTTCATGGTTCTGTTTAAATTTGTTTAAACTTTCCCCTGGAATGTTTTATTCAGTCGTAAATTACAACACGCTGTTTTTCTTCCTATTTAAAAGGCTACTTTCAATTTCCTCTTCAACTCATTCCATTTCAAAAAAATATTCAATCTCTTATGATTCCAAATCACTCCATGCTCTAAATTCTCATTCATTCTCCCCTCCTCCATCGTTCTTAAACGGATCGCAAACTTGAAAATCACAACAAACCCAATTTGTTATAAATGTTCATCTTTCATTAATCATCCACTTTCTAAACTCCCCCCTTGCCCCTCCCCTCCAAATCTCCCCACTTGCCCCTCCCCTCCTAAATTCCCCCTTGCCCCTCCCTTCCTAAACTCCCCCTTTCCCCTCCCCTCCAAATCTCCACCCTTGCCCCTCCCCTCCAAATCTCCCCCCTTGCCCTTCCCCTCCAAATCTCCCCCTTGCCCCTCCCCTCCTAAACTCCCCCCTTGCCCCTCCCCTCCTAAACTCCCCCCTTGCTCTTCCCCCCTAAACTCCCCCCTTGCCCCTCCCATTCAAAACTCTCCTCCAACTCCTCCCCTTCAAATCTCCCCCCCAACCATCCCTCCCAAATTCTCCCTTCTCCCACCTCCTTCTCAAAGCTGCCTCCTCCCCACTTCGTCTACTTCTATCTCATACCTCCACCTCCCCCTACCTTCTACTTTCCTCTGCCCCCACCTCAAACAACCCCTCACTGTGCCTCATCCCCTCACCATCAAACCTTTCGTCCTCCTCATCCTTCACTTTCTTGTAACTCTTCTGTAATCTCTGACACACTGTCAACTGCTCTTCCTACCTCCCCCTCTCACCCTTCATCTGACCCTACCCCTCCCCTCCCCTGTCCTGCACCCGATGCTCCCCCTCTATCCTCATTAACGGTATGGACCTCAAACATCCGGGCCTTCGCTCAAACCTGATTTATCTCTCCATTCAGGTTGCTTCTGACAATCCAGACTTGATCTGCTTAACAGAAACTTTCCTCCTTCAAGATGTCTCTGATTCCTTAATATCTCTTCCTGGTTACTCCCTCCTCTGGTACGATAGACCTGAGCCTCGACCTGGTGGTGGGGTGGCTATCTTTATCAAAAACTCTCTCCTCACTGTCCCTGCATTGCCCTCTCTCCACCCCACCCCCAGGAGTACCTCTGGCTACGGCTTCCTCTCCCCTCCCACCTTTTGTTCATATGTGTTCTGTACCGTCCTCCAAACACTGATGACTCCATTTGCATTTCGCTGTCGGACAACATGGACCAACTTTTATCAACTCATCCAAACTCTCTCTTCCTCATATGTGGCGACTTCAACTGTCATCATGCCAGCTGGCTGGGTGTGGGTTCATCTCTCACCAGCCATGGCACCTCAGCAAAGGACTTCTGCGACTCATTGGGACTGACACAATCTGTCAATTTCCCAACCCGGATCTCAGTCAATGGAGTATCTTCACTTCTGGACTTGGTTATGACTAACTTCCCTGCAAATGTCTGCTGCTCTTCTTCTGCTCCAATCGGTTCTTCTGATCATGTGCTTGTTAAAGTGGACATCTCTCTGGCCATTCTCAGAGAGCCTCCTCGGCGCCGACGAGTCTGGTATTTCACTCAGGCCGACTGGCACGGTCTGCAAGCAGCCATCAATCATCTGGACTGGTCTCCCATCTCTACTGCCTCTGACATCAATTCTTCCTGGGAATTCTTCCAAAGCAAACTGCTCTCGCTCATGCACAGATTTATCCCATCTCGTCTTCAGTTGTCTTACCCTTCCTCCCGTCCATGGTACACTGAATCTTGTGGTGAGGCAGATGCCCTGAAACAACTTGCCTTTGCCTCTTGGAAGGCAAATCCAACTGAAGGCAATCTCAGTTCCTTCCACCAAGCTCGAAACAAGTGTGTCTACCCTCAGGAGTGCCAGGAAGCACTATCTCTCCACACTCAAGATTGAACTCTCAAACCTGTCTCCTTCCTCCAAATCCTGGTGGAGTCTGGTCAAATCCGTTTCTGGTGTTTGTTCCCCCTCCATTCCCTCCCCTTACCTCAAATGGCTACACAGTTGACACCGCACGTGACAAAGCCGAATGCCTCAACTCTGTGTTTGCCTCAAAATCTTGTGTCCCAAACCCATCTCTCTCTGTTCCCATCTTTCCCAGTCGAACACAACTGCTCCTGGACTCTGTGTCCTTCTCTCCTGACAAGGTGGAGAAGTTTTTATCAAACCTCGACTCTGATTCTGCAAATGGACCAGACGTCATCAGCCCCCGGGTCCTAAAATCCTGCTCTGCCGCTCTATCTCACCCTCTCTCTGTCCTTTTCACCCTCTCTTTTGCTCAAGGTCATCTGCCAGCATCTTGGAAATCAGAAACTATTACCGCTTTACACAAAAAGGTGCAAAAACAGATCCTTGCAACGACAGACCAATCAGCCTGCTTCCAATTATCAACAAAGTCATGGAATCCATCATTGCTTCGGATATCAAATCCTTCCTCTTCTCCAATGGCTTGACCTCTGATCATCAATTTGGATTCAGACCAGGTCATTCTACTCTGGACATGTTGCTTCTGCTGTCTCAACAATGGATGGAGGTCCTCAATGCCAAACAGGAAATCAGAGCAGTCTCACTTGACATATCACGTGCCTTCGATACGGTCTGGCACCCAGCTCTGCTCACCAAACTCTCCTCCTATGGTATCCATGGAAATCTCCACTCATGGCTTGCGGACTTCCTCTTCTCTGGTCGTAGGCAACGTGTGGCCCTGAATGGATTTCTCTCATCTCTCCTTCCTGTTCTGGCTGGAGATCCCCAAGGTAGTGTTCTGG
Organism: Myxine glutinosa; assembly: GCF_964187855.1. Taxonomy (NCBI): domain Eukaryota; kingdom Metazoa; phylum Chordata; class Myxini; order Myxiniformes; family Myxinidae; genus Myxine; species Myxine glutinosa. The sequence continues at coordinate 53,705,284 of NC_136266.1, read as the reverse complement.
GCCCTGTGCTATTTCTGGTCTTCATCAATGATCTCTCCGACTCTCTGGAAAATCCTCTCTATCTCTTTGCTGATGACTCCACTATCTGCCGCTCCATTCCTCATCCCTCAGATCGGCAGTCTGCAGCCTCCTCACTCTCTGCAGACCTCGACAAAATCACAGACTGGTCAAACAAGTGGAACATGTCTTTCAATCCTGACAAATCTCACACTCTTACAATGTTTCTCCGAAAGGACCGACTGGAAAACCCTTCCATCTACTTTCTCAACAATCCTCTCCAAGAAGTTCTGTCGCTCAAGCTTTTGGGTCTCACTATCTGCCATGATCTTTCTTGGGAAAACCACATTTCCAAACTGGCCTCCAAAGCCAGTCGCCGACTGGGCATCCTCCGTGGTGCGAAGTCCTTCCTTGGCACACCTGAGCTCCTCACCACATACAAGGCTTTCATCCGCAGCTCAATGGAATACTGTTCCCCCATCTGGGCTGGTGCTCCTGCCTCACACCTAGCTCGGCTTCACGCTGTTGAGGCCAAAGCTTTCAGAATCATTGGAATCTCCTGCGATGAAGTTAACTCTGAGGGCCTTTCACTCACTCACCGCAGGCAGGTTGGTGGTCTTCTCTGTCTTCCACCGACTCCTCTCCGGCCTTGCTCCCCCAGCTCTCTCTGTGCTCTGTCCCCCCAATATTCCTTCAGGTCGCACAAGATCTGACTGCAACCCTCTTATGGTTAAACTGCCAAAATCTAGGCTCTCTGCTCACCTTCACTCTTTCATTCCCCTTTTCTCCCGCCTCCGGAACAAACTCCCACACTCCCTTCAATCCCACTCCTCCCTCCAGGTCTTTAAAACAGCTGTTCACCACCATCTCTTATCTTCCCCCATCCAAAACCTTGATCTTTTCTACCCCCGCTAATTCAACCCAGAGTCCTTGCAGTGTTCATATGTTTTATACCTCTCCCACCTCCCCCCAATTCCTCCCGATGTCCCTGCTCTCAAATGTTGTGTTTGTGTCCTTCCCCACTCTCTCCCCATCTTGTCTGCACGCACCTTGTTTTTTGTGTTTTGTGCATCGGTTTGACTTTTTGTGTGATTAATGTTAGCTCTTTCACGAGCCTCGATCTTGTATAGAGAAAAAAATATAAATAAATAAATAAATTTAAAAAAAATGGCAGCGCCTCATGCCCTGAGGGCAGAATAACTGAGATTCAGCATTCAGACAAATATGGCAGCGCCTAATGCCCTGAGGGCAGAGTAACTGAGATTCAGTCTTCAGACAAATATGGCAGCGCATAATGCCTTGAAGGGAGAGTGACTGAGATTCAGTTTTGAGACAAATATGGCAGCACCTAATGCCCTGAGGGCAGAGTAACTGAGATTCAGTGTTCAGACAAATATGGCAGCGCCTAATGCCCTGAGGGCAGAGCAACTGAGATTCAGTAATCAGACAAATATGGCAGCGCCTAATGCCCTGAGGGCAGAGTAACTGAGTTTCAGTATTCAGACAAATATGGCAGCGCATAATGCCCTGAGGGGAAAGTGACTGAGATTCAGTTTTTAGACAAATATGGCAGCACCTAATGCCCTGAGGGCAGAGTAACTGAGATTCAGTATTCAGACAATTATGGCAGCGCCTAATGCCCTGAGGGCAGAGTAACTGAGATTCAGTATTCAGACAAATATGGCAGCGCATAATGCCCTGAGGGGAGAGTGACTGACATTCAGTTTTTAGACAAATATGGCAGCTCCTAATGCCCTGAGGGCAGAGTAACTGAGATTCAGTAATCAGAGAAATATGGCAGCGCCTAATGCCCTGAGGGCAGAATAACTGATATTCAGTATTCAGACAAATATGGCAGCGGATGCCCTGAGGGCAGAGTAACTGAGATTCAGTGTTCAGACAAATATGGCAGCGCCTAATGCCCTGGGGGCAGAGTAACTGAGATTCAGTATTCAGACAAATATGGCAGCACCTAATGCCCTGGGGGCAGAGTAACTGAGATTCAGTATTCAGACAAATATGGCAGCGCCTAATGCCCTGAGGGCAGAATAACTGAGATTCAGTATTCAGACAAATATAGCAGCGCCTAATGCCCTGAGGGCAGAGTAACTCAGATTCAGAATTCAGACAAATATGGCAGTGCCTAATGCCCTGACGGCAGAGTAACTGAGATTCAGTATTCAGACAAATATGGCAGCGCCTAATGCCCCGAGGGCAGAGTAACTGATATTCAGTATTCAGACAAACATGGCAGCACCTAATGCCCTGAGGGCAGAGTTACTGAGATTCAGTATTCAGAGAAATATGGCAGCGCCTAATGCCCTGAGGGCAGAGCAACTGAGATTCAGTATTCATACAAATATGGCAGCGCCTAATGCCCTGAGGGCAGAGCAACTGAGATTCAGTATTCAGACAAATATGGCAGCGCATAACGCCCTGAGGGCCAGTAACTGAGATTCAGTATTCAGAGAAATATGGCAGTGCCTAATGCCCTGAGGGCAGAATAACTGAGATTCAGTATTCAGACAAATATGGCAGCACCTAATGCCCTGAGGGCAGAGTAACTGAGATTCAGTATTCAGACAAATATGGCAGCGCCTAATGCCCTGAGGGCAGAGTAACTGAGATTCAGTATTCAGACAAATATGGCACCACCTAATGCCCTGAGGGCAGAGTAACTGAGATTCAGTATTCAGACAAATATGGCAGCGCCTAATGCCCTGAGGGCAGAGTAACTGATATTCAGTATTCAGACAAATATGGCAGCGCCTAATGCCCCGAGGGCAGAGTAACTGATATTCAGTATTCAGACAAATATGGCAGCACCTAATGCCCTGAGGGCAGAGCTACTGAGATTCAGTATTCAGACAAATATGGCAGCGCCTAATGCCCTGCGGGCACAGTAGCTGATATTCAGTATTCAGACAAATATGGCAGCGTCTCATGCCCTGAGGGCAGAGTAACTGAGATTCAGTATTCAGACAAATATGGCAGCACCTATTTCTCTGAGGGCAGAGTATGTAAGATTCAGTATTCAGACAAATATGGCAGGGCCTAATGCTCTGAGGGCAGAGTAACTGAGATTCAGTGTTCAGACAAATATGGCATCGCCTAATACCCCTAGGGCAAAGTAACTGATATTCAGTATTCAGACAAATATGGCACCGCCGAATGCCCTGAGGGCAGAGTAAGTGAGATTCAGTATTCAGACAAATATGGCAGCACATAATGCCCTGAGGGCAGAGTAACTGAGATTCAGTATTCAGACAAATATGGCAGCGCCTAATGCTCTGAGGGCAGAGTAAGTAAGATTCAGTATTCAGACAAACAAGGCAGCACGTAATGCCCTGGGGGCAGAGTAACTGAGATTCAGTATTCAGACAAATATGGCAGCGCCTAATGCCCTGAGGGCAGAGTATCTGAGATTCAGTATTCAGACAAATATGGCAGCGCCTAATGCCCTGAGGGCAGAATAACTGAGATTCAGTATTCAGACAAATATAGCAGCGCCTAATGACCTGAGGGCAGAGTAACTGAGATTCAGCATTCAGACAAATATGGCAGCGCATAATGCCCTGAGGGCAGAGCAACTGATATTCAGTATTCAGACAAATATGGCAGCGCATGCCCTGAGGGCAGAGTAACTGAGATTCAGTGTTCAGACAAATATGGCAGCGCCTAATGCCCTGAGGGCAGAATAACTGAGATTCAGTATTCAGACAAATATGACAGCGCCTAATGCCCTGAGGCCAGAATAACTGACATTCAGTATTCAGACAAATATGGCAGTGCCTAATGCCCTGAGGGGAGAGTAACTGAGATTCAGTATTCAGACAAATATGGCAGCGCCTAATGCCCCGAGGGCAGAGTAACTGAGATTCAATATTCAGACAAATCGATGGAGATCTCGCGAGGACATCTCGCGAGATCTCGAGACGGCGTCACGAATTTTTGAAGCTCCACAGACATGGCCACTTTTTCAAAGTTAAGTCTGTTCCCAATTGTATTTTGTCGTAACTGTATTTGATCTTTCGGCGTGTGAACTTATCGTGTGTCCCTTGGATGTTTCTGGGTGTTTATCTTTCATAAATTAATCGTTTGTTTGCCGTGCGGCGTGTGAGGCCTTGCAGCCCCAGGCTTCCCCCGTCAAAGTTTGTTTCTTCCTTTGCTGGTTTTGCTAGGTTTTTTGATTTTCCCTTCTCCCCCAAACTTCACCGAACATTTTCTATTTGTCTAACGTTTAACCCCCACACCTCCCCCCCCCCAAAAAAAACAAAAAAACTTTTATTTCCCTTTCTCCTCGTGTGCTTTTGTCCCATCGTGTGCTTTTGCCTCTGCCCACGTGCGCCGTCTCGCCCCACCCCCATTTTCCCCTTGCCTTCCACCTTTTGCCCTGTTCAAGTGACTCGTGGTCGTCCCTCTGGGCTCCCTCTCCCCATTGGTATTTTTGTGAATATAAGATTGTTCTTCACGGTTCTGTTTAAATATGTTTAAACTTTCCCCTGGAATGTTTTATTCAGTCGTAAATTACAACACGCTGTTTTTCTTCCTATTTAGGCTTCTTTCAATTTCCTCTTCAACTCATAAATTCGAAGGGATTTTTCGAGGGATTTTCGAAGCTCCACACGGTCTCCACGTTTTTCGAAGTTAAGTCTGTTCACAATTGTATTTTGTCGAAACTGTATTTATCTTTCGGTGTGTGAAGTTATTGTGTGCAACTTTGGTTGTTTCTCGGTGTTTATCTTTCATAAATTGATCGTCTGTTTGCCGTGTCGTGTCTTGAGGCCTTGTTCAGTGTGCACTGTACAACCTTGAGGCTTTGTTTTTCTCTCAGCGGTCCGTCGTTTGTGATCCAATAACTTTCGTTCTCTGTATTCCCAGTCTTTTCACCCATAGCCTACTTCCTTGTGTAAATCTCAACTCAAAAAAAACAAAAAAAAAAAAAAAAAAAAAAAACATTTCCTTCTCTGTTCTCATTCGTTTATTCATTCTTATTCGTTCGTTCGTTCTTCGACCACGTGTTTCTCCCCCATTTCCCCAGATAGTTTTCACTCATTAACCTTCAATGTTTACACTTTCCCCTCAAGTTATGTATTCCGTCATATTTTATAACACCTTTTTCTTCTTCTTCTTTAAAAGGCTGCTTTCGACTTGCTCACCAAATCAATTCATCCCAAAAAAAATATCCATCTCCTATAGTGCCTTTTTTCTACATTCCCTAAACTCTCCTGTACTCCATCCTCCATCCAGCGTCCTTAAACGTATTTTTAACTCGAAGGTCACAAGAAACTCATTTTGCAATAAATGTTCGTTTCCCATAAATCGTACACTTTCAAAAATCCAATCTCACCCCTCCCCTCCAAATCTTCCCCATAACCCCTCCCCTCCAAATATTCCCCATCACCCCTCCCCTCCAAATCTTCCCCATCACCCATCCCTTTCAAATCTCCCCCCTTGCCCCCTCCCTCCTAAACTACCCCCTCACCCCTCCCCGCCAAGGCGCCCCCTCGCCCCTCCCCTCCTAGACTCCTGCCTCACCCCTCCCCTCCAAATCTCCCCCATATCCCATCCCTTTCAAATCCCTCCCCTTGTCCCTTCCCTCCCAAACTCCCCCCTCACCCCTCCCCTTCAAATCTCCCCACCCTCATTGCTTCTCAATTTCCCCCCTCTCACTCCCCCTCCTCAAAGCGTCCTCCCCGCTTCGTCCCCCTTCAAACTCTCACCTCCATCTCCCCCAACCTTCTGCCTCGCTCTTCCCCCTCCTCAAATAACACCTCATTGTGGCTCACCCAATCACCATCAAACCTTTTGTCCGCCCCATCCTTCCCTTTCTCTGAGCTATTCTGAAATCTCTGACACACCTTCAACAGCTCTCCCTATCTCTTCCACCTCTTCCACATCTTACCCTACCCCTCCTCCCCCCTGTTCTGTATCTGATGCTCCCCCTTCCTCTTCATTAACGGTATGGACCTCAAACATCCGGGGCCTTCGTTCAAACTTAACTGATCTCTCCATACAGGTTGCTTCTGTCAAACCAGACGTGATCTGCTTAACAGAAACTTTCCTCCTTTATGATGTCTCTGATTCCATAGTATCTCTCCCGGGCTACTCCCTCCTCCGGTATGATAGACCTGAGCCTCGTCCTGGAGGCGGGGTTGCTATCTTTATCAAAAACTCTCTTCCTCACTCGCCCTGCACTGCACTCTCTCCACCTCACCCCCAGGAATACCTCTGGCTACGGCTTCCCCTTCGCTCCCACCTCTTGTTCATATGTGTGTTGTACCGTCCACCAAACAGTGATGACTCCATCTATATCTCGCTGTCTGATGATATGGACCAACTTCTATCTACTCATCCCAACTCTCTCTTCCTCATATGTGGTGATTTCAATTGTCACCATGCCAGTTGGCTGGGTGTGGGTACCTCTCTCACCAGCCATGGCTCTTCAGCAAAGGACTTCTGCGACTCACTGGGACTGACACAATCTGTCAATTTCCCGACCCGGATCTCAGTCAACGGAACATCTTCTCTTCTGGACTTGGTTATGACTAACTTCCCTGAAAATGTCTGCTGCTCTTCTTCTGCTCCGATCGGATCATCTGATCATGTCCTTGTTAAAGTGGACATCTCTCTGACCATCCTCAGGGAGCCTGCTCAGCGTCGACGAGTCTGGCATTTCACTCAGGCCAACTGGCACGGTCTTCAAGCAGCCATCAATCATCTGGACTGGTCTCCCATCTCTACCACCTCTGACATCAACTCATCCTGGGAATTCTTCCAAAGTAAATTGCTCTCTCTCATGCACAGATTTATCCCATCTCGTCTTCAGTTGTCATACCCTTCCTCCCGTCCATGGTACACGGAATCTTGTGGTGAGGCTGTTGCCCAGAAACAACTTGCCTTCGTCTCCTGGAAAGCAAATCCAACGGAAGGAAATCTCATTTCCTTTCACAAAGCCCGAAACAAGTGTGTGTCCACCCTTAGGAGAGCCAGGAAACAATATCTCTCCGTTCTCAAGACCGAACTCTCTTATCTGTCTCCCTCTTCCAAATCCTGGTGGCGTCTGGTCAAATCCGTTTCTGGTGTTTGTTCCCCCTCCATCCCCTCCCTTACCTCAAACGGCTACACAGCTGACTCCGCACGTGAAAAAGCTGAATGCCTCAACTCTGTGTTTGCCTCTAAATCTTGTGTCCCAAACCCATCCCTCTCTGTACCCACCATACCCAGTCATACCCTGCTGCTCCTGGACTCCGTGTCCTTTCCTCCTGACAAGGTGGAAAAGTTTCTGTCAACCCTCGACTCTGATTCTGCAACTGGACCCGACGGCATCAGCCCACGGGTCCTAAAATCCTGCTCTGCTGCTCTATCTCACCCTCTCTCTGTTCTCTTCACCCTCTCTTTTGCTCAAGGTCAACTGCCATCTGCTTGGAAATCAGCCAACATCACCGCTTTGCACAAAAAAGGTGCAAAAACAGATCCTAGCAACTACAGACCAATCAGCCTTCTCCCAATTATCAGCAAAGTCATGGAATCCATCATTGCTTCGGATATGAAATCTTTCCTCTTCTCCAATGGCTTGATCTCTGATCATCAATTTGGTTTCAGACCAGGTCACTCTACTCTGGACATGCTGCTTCTGCTGTCTCAACAATGGATGGAGGTCCTCAATGCCAAACAGGAAATTAGAGCTGTCTCCCTCGACATATCACGTGCCTTCGACACGGTCTGGCACCCCGCTCTGCTCACCAAACTCTCCTCCTTTGGTATCCATGGAAATCTCCACGCATGGCTGGCGGACTTCCTCTCTAGTCGTCGTCAACGTGTGGCCCTGAATGGGTTTCTCTCATCTCCTCTTCCTGTTCAGGCTGGAGTTCCCCAAGGCAGTGTTCTGGGCCCCGTGCTTTTTCTGGTCTTCATCAATGATCTCTCTGACTCTCTCGAAAATCCTCTCTATCTCTTTGCTGATGACTCCACTCTCTGCCGCTCCATTCCTCTTCCCTCAGATCGGCAGTCTGCTGCCTCCTCACTCTCTGAAGACCTGGACAAAATCACAGACTGGTCAAACAAGTGGAACATGTCTTTCAATCCTGACAAATCTCACACTCTTACTATGTCTCTCCGAAAAGATCGACTGGACAACCCTCCCATCTACTTTCTCAACAACCCTCTCCAAGAAGTTCTGTCGCTCAAGATTTTGGGTCTCACTATCTGCCATGATCTTTCTTGGGAAAACCACATTTCCAAGCTGGCCTCCAAAGCCAGTCGCCGACTGGGCATCCTCCGTCGTGCGAAGTCCTTCCTCGGCACACCTGAGCTCCTCACCACATACAAGGCTTTCATCCGCAGCTCAATGGAATACTGTTCTCCCCTATGGGCCGGTGCTCCTGCCTCACACCTAGCTCGGCTTCACGCTGTTGAAACCAAAGCTTTCAGAATTATTGGAATCTCCCGCGATGAAGCTATCTCTGAGGGCCTTTCACTCACTCACCGCAGGCAGGTAGGTGGTCTTTCTGTCTTCTACCGACTCCTCTCCGGCGTTGCACCCCCAGCTCTCTCTGTGCTCTGTCCCCCAAATATTCCTACAGGTCGCACAAGATCTGCCAGCAACCCTCTGATGGTTAAACTGCCGAAATCTCGGCTCTCTGCTCACCTTCACTCTTTCATTCCTCTTTTCTCCCGCCTCTGGAACAAACTCCCTCACTCCCTTCAATCCCACTCCTCCCTCCAGGTCTTTAAAACAGCTGTTCACCACCATCTCTTATCTTCCCCCATCCAAAACCTTGATCTTTTCTACCCCCGCTAATTCACCCCAGATCCACCTTGTTTGAAATTCCAACTTCTTTCCTGGAAGTCCTGGCAGTGTCCATATGTTTTATACCTCTCCCACCGCCCCCTTCCCATGCCCCCCCCCCCCAAAGCCCTCGCCCTCTCTCAGATCTCTCGATGTCTCCATGTCTCTCGGTCCCTGCTCTCAAATGTTGTGTTTGTGTCCTTCCCCCTCTCTCCCCATCTTGTCTACCGCTCCCGATGTTATATGTTTTATGTGTCGGTTTGTCTTTCTGTGTGATTAATGTTCGCTCTTTCACGAGCCTCGATCTTGTATACAAAAAAAAAAAAAAAAAAAAAAAAAAAAAAATTCTATTTCAAAAAAATATTCAATCTCTTATGATTCCAAATCACTCCATGCTCTAAATTCTCATTCATTCCACCCCTCCTCCATCGTTCTTAAACGGATCGCTAACTTGAAAATCACAACAAACCCAATTTGTTATAAATGTTCATCTTTCATTAATCATCCACTTTCTAAACTCCCCCCTTGCCCCTCCCCTCCAAATCTCCCCACTTGCCCCTCCCCGACTAAACTCCCCCCTTGCCCCTCCCTTCCTAAACTCCCCCTTGCCCCTCCCCTCCAAATCTCCCCACTTGCCCCTACCCTCCAAATCTCCCCCTTGCCCCTCCCCTCCCAAACTCCACCCTTGCCCCTCCCCTCCTAAACTCCCACCTTGCCCTTCCCCCCCCTAAACTCCCCCCTTGCCCCTCCCATTCAAAACTCTCCCCCAACCCCTCCCCTTCAAATCTCCCCCCCAACCATCCCTCCCAAATTCTCCCTTCTCCCACCTCCTTCTCAAAGCTGCCTCCTCCCCACTTCGTCTCCCTTCTATCTCATACCTCCACCTCCCCCAACCTTCTACTTTCCTCTGCCCCCACCTCAAACAACCCCTCACTGTGCCTCATCCCATCACCATCAAACCTTTCGTCCTCCTCATCCTTCCCTTTCTTGCAACTCTTCTGTAATCTCTGACACACTATCAACTGCTCTTCCTACCTCCCACTCTCACCCTTCATCTGACCCTACCTCTCCCCTCCCCTGGCCTGCACCCGATGCTCCCCCTCTCTCCTCATTAACGGTATGGACCTCAAACATCCGGGGCCTTCGCTCAAACCTGATTGATCTCTCCATTCAGGTTGCTTCTGACAATCCAGACTTGATCTGCTTAACAGAAACTTTCCTCCTTCAAGATGTCTCTGATTCCTTAATATCTCTTCCTGGTTACTCCCTCCTCCGGTACGATAGATCTGAGCCTCGACCTGGTGGTGGGGTGGCTATCTTTATCAAAAACTCTCTTCCTCACTGTCCCTGCACTGCCCTCTCTCCACCCCACCCCCAGGAGTACCTCTGGCTACGGCTTCCTCTCTGCTCCCACCGTTTGTTCATATGTGTTCTGTGCCGTCCGCCAAACAGTGATGACTCCATTTACATTTCTCTGTCGGACAACATGGACCAACTTTTATCAACTCATCCAAACTCTCTCTTCCTCATATGTGGCGACTTCAACTGTCATCATGCCAGCTGGCTGGGTGTGGGTTCATCTCTCACCAGCCATGGCACCTCAGCAAAGGACTTCTGCAACTCATTGGGACTGACACAATCTGTCAATTTCCCGACCTGGATCTCAGTCAATGGAGTATCTTCTCTTCTGGACTTGGTTATGACTAACTTCCCTGCAAATGTCTGCTGCTCTTCTTCTGCTCCAATCGGTTCTTCTGTTCATGTGCTTGTTAAAGTGGACATCTCTCTGGCCATTCTCAGAGAGCCTCCTCAGCGCCGACGAGTCTGGTATTTCACTCAGGCCGACTGGCACGGTCTGCAAGCAGCCATCAATCATCTGGACTGGTCTCCCATCTCTACTGCCTCTGACATCAATTCATCCTGGGAATTCTTCCAAAGCAAACTGCTCTCGCTCATGCACAGATTTATCCCATCTCGTCTTCAGTTGTCTTACCCTTCCTCCCGTCCATGGAACACTGAATATTGTGGTGAGGCAGATGCCCTGAAACAACTTGCCTTTGCCTCTTGGAAGGCAAATCCAACTGAAGGCAATCTCAGTTCCTTCCACCAAGCTCGAAACAAGTGTGTGTCTACCCTCAGGAGTGCGAGGAAGCACTATCTCTCCACACTCAAGATTGAACTCTCAAACCTGTCTCCTTCCTCCAAATCCTGGTGGAGTCTGGTCAAATCCGTTTCTGGTGTTTGTTCCCCCTCCATTCCCTCCCCTTTCCTCAAATGGCTACACAGTTGACACCGCATGTGACAAAGCCGAATGCCTCAACTCTGTGTTTGCCTCAAAATCTTGTGTCCCAAACCCATCTCTCTCTGTTCCCATCTTTCCCAGTCTAACCCAACTGCTCCTGGACTCTGTGTCCTTCTCTCCTGACAAGGTGGAGAAGTTTTTATCAAACCTCGACTCTGATTCTGCAACTGGACCAGACGGCATCAGCCCACGGGTCCTAAAATCCTGCTCTGCCGCCCTATCTCACCCTCTCTCTATTCTTTTCACCCTCTCTTTTGCTCAAGGTCATCTGCCAGCATCTTGGAAATCAGCAAACATTACCGCTTTGCACAAAAAAGGTGCAAAAACCGATCCTTGCAACTTCAGACCAATCAGCCTGCTTCCCATTATCAGCAAAGTCATGGAATCTATCATTGCTTCGGATATCAAATCCTTCCTCTTCTCCAATGGCTTGATCTATGATCATCAATTTGGATTCAGATCAGGTCATTCTACTCTGGACATGTTGCTTCTGCTGTCTAAACAATGGATGGAGGTCCTCAATGCCAAACAGGAAATCAGAGCTGTCTCACTTGACATATCACGTGCCTTCGATACGGTCTGGCACCCAGCTCGGCTCACCAAACTCTCCTCCTCTGGTATCCATGGAAATCTCAACTCATGGCTTGCTCTCTGGTCGTAGGCAACTTGTGGCCCTGAATGGATTTCTCTCATCTCCCCTTCCTGTTCTGGCTGGAGTTCCCCAAGGTAGTGTTCTGGGCCCTGTGCTCTTTCTGGTCTTCATCAATGATCTCTCCGACTCTCTGGAAAATCCTCTCTATCTCTTTGCTGATGACTCCACTATCTGCCGCTCCATTCCTCATCCCTCAGATCGGCAGTCTGCAGCCTCATCACTCTCTGCAGACCTGGACAAAATCACAGACTGGTCAAACAAGTGGAACATGTCTTTCAATCCTCACAAATCTCACACTCTTACAATGTCTCTCCGAAAGGACCGACTAGACAACCCTCCCATCTACTTTCTCAACAATCCTCTCCAAGAAGTTCTGTCGCTCAAGCTTTTGGGTCTCACTATCTGCCATGATCTTTCTTGGGAAAACCACATTTCCAAGCTGGCCTCCAAAGCCAGTCGCCGACTGCGCATCCTCCGTCGTGCGAAGTCCTTCCTTGGCACACCTGAGCTCCTCACCACATACAAGGCTTTCATCTGCAGCTCAATGGAATACTGTTCCCCCCTCTGGGCTGGTGCTCCTGCCTCACACCTAGCTCGGCTTCACGCTGTTTAGGCCAAAGCTTTCAGAATCATTGGAATCTCCTGTGGTGAAGTTAACTCCGAGGGCCTTTCACTCACTCACCACAGGCAGGTTGGTGGTCTTTCTGTCTTCTACAGACTCCTCTCTGGCCTTGCTCCCCCAGCTCTCTCTGTGCTCTGTCCCCCCAATTTTCCTTCAGGTCGCACAAGATCTGCCTGCAACCCTCTTATGGTTAAACTGCCAAAATCTAGGCTCTCTGCTCACCTTCACTCTTTCATTCCCCTTTCTCCCGCCTCTGGAACAAACTCCCCCACTCCCTTCAATCCCACTCCTCCCTCAAGGTCTTTAAAACAGCTGTTCACCACCATCTCTTATCTTCCCCCATCCAAAACTTGATCTTTTCTACCCCCGCTAATTCACCACAGAGTCCTTGCAGTGTTCATATGTTTTATACCTCTCCCACCTCCCCCCAGATCCTCCCGATGTCCCTGCTCTCAAATGTTGTGTTTGTGTCCTTCCCCCTCTCTCCCCATCTTGTCTGCCGCTCCCCTTGTTTTTTGTGTTTTGTGTGTCGGTTTGACTTTTTGTGTTATTAATGTTAGCTCTTTCACGAGCCTCGATCTTGTATACAAAAAAAATGGCAGCGCCTAATGCCCTGAGGGCAGAATAATTGAGATTCAGTATTCAGACAAATATGGCAGTGCCTAATGCCCTGAGGGCAGAGTAACTGAGATTCAGTATTCAGACAAATATGGCAGTGCCTAATGCCCTGAGGGCAGAGTAACTGAGATTCAGTATTCAGACAAATATGGCAGTGCCTAATGCCCTGAGGGCAGAGTAACTGAGATTCAGTATTCAGACAAATATGGCAGCGCCTAATGCCCTGAGGGCAGAGTAACTGAGATTCAGTATTCAGACAAATATGGCAGCGCATAATGCCCTGAGGGGAGAGTAACTGAGATTCAGTATTCAGACAAATATGGCAGCGCCTAATGCCCTGAGGGCAGAGTAACTGAGATTCAGTATTCAGACAAATATGGCAGCGCATAATGCCCTGAGGGGAGAGTAACTGAGATTCAGTATTCAGACAAATATTGCAGCGCCTAATGCCCCAAGGGCAGAGTAACTGCTATTCAGTATTCAGACAAATATGGCAGCACCTAATGCCCTGAGGGCAGAGTAAGTGAGATTCAGTATTCAGACAAATATGGCAGTGCCTAATGCCCTGAGGGCAGAGTAACTGAGATTCAGTATTCAGACAAATATGGCAGTGCCTAATGCCCTGAGGGCAGAGTAACTGAGATTCAGTATTCAGACAAATATGGCAGCGCCTAATGCCCTGAGGGCAGAGTAACTGAGATTCAGTATTCAGACAAATAAGGTGCGCCTAATGCCCTGAGGGCAGAGTAACTGAGATTCAGTATTCAGACAAATATAGCAGCGCCTAATGTCCTGCGGGCAGAGTAACTGAGATTGAGTATTCAGACAAATATGGCAGCGCATAATGCCCTGAGGGGAGAGTAACTGAGATTCAGTATTCAGACAAATATGGCAGCGCCCAATGCCCCGAGGGCAGAGTAACTGATATTCAGTATTCAGACAAATATGGCAGCACCTAATGACCTGAGGGCAGAGTAAGTGAGATTCAGTATTCAGACAAATATGGCAGCGCCGAGCATTATGTTTCGTGCAAAATGCAAAGCAAGAGTTGAAAAACCCTTCCCATGTCCTAAATGCCTGAACAGTAAACCAAAATACCCATACAACCCAGGAAGGGTAGTAGTAGGAAAATGTTGTTCCTGGACCACCCCTATTTCTCCAATCACTTACATGTAAATTTTCCTCTCACCCTCATTTTTCTTCATTTCCCCTTAACACCTCTATTCCTACCCCCATGGCCTTATGGACCGTTTACTCTTACTATCAATGTTGTTCATTAGACCACTCAAACAACGATCCTACAAATATTTGTTTATGCATAGGAAATAATTTAATTCTCCTACAACTACCATCACCATCTAATAAATTAACAAAGAAGATGTTTGAGTTTGGTTCTTTATCAAGATATTTTAACTGAGCTAAGATAAAATGATAAACCTCCCTCAATGTTCTTGTTTGAGTGCCTCCAGTGCCACACACCATTTTAAAATTAAAGTATATATTTTCCTGACAACCATCAAAATTTTCCGTCCACTCAAAAATATTTCCATCTTTTTCACCCAACTCACCGGTATTTAAATTAATTCTCTTATTTGTTTTGTGAACTTTTTTTACCAGTTGCCTTTTCAATAGGACTTATTTGATATTTTTCACATTCGTTATGTTTTCCATTTATATACCAAGGTTGATTACACCTCCACTCTTTAGTCTGGTTAATACTTGGTTCTCTCATTTATATAATCGTAAAAAAGGGGGCGGTAGCCCGTTAAAATCCCGAACCCCCCTTTTTAACTTATCACATATATATTTTAACACTTATAACCATAAGGGAGACTATCAATTCCATTTTCTAAAATAAACCTCTTATCATCAAAAGCCCCCAATGCTTTCTTATTCACCTCTTCTGAATATAATTGATGTTTATAACTTCTTTTTGAATTAATCTTTCTGAACTCTTCTTTCCTTGTTGTTAAACAATTATAATAATTTTCAAAGTTTATTGTTTCTTTAATAACATTTTGCTTTACACCTTTTAACTTCTTATCAGTCTTTTCAACGTTATTCACAATGTATTTATAAGCATAGGCCTTTGACCTCAATCCCACAAATTCACTCATAACATTTCCTCCTAATTCATCCTTGAACTTTCCAATCACCTTTTTATTTTTAGAAGAGAACAACTCACTCTCTGGACTATAATTACTAGAATCATAGATATTAATGTCCTCTTTCATGTCTGAATAAACAAAATAAAACGCACTGTATCCATATAAAGTAGATTAACATCATTTTGATATTTCTTCCTTAAGTTATTGTAAAAGTAATCATACATTAATGACTTTGATAAATCAAGAATTGATGTTCCAATATAAATAGGTTTGTCCATTTCAATACTCTCTTTAACCAAATGGATCGCACAAAAGTTCTCAGTAAAGACCTCAGCTCTAGTAAAACTCGGTCTATTAATTAATTTTGATGCTTGTTCCCAAGATGTTGCTACTCTGATATTTTGTCTTTCCCTCATATTCTCCATAGTCTTACCAAAGACCGCATTATTCATCAATTTATAAAAGTCTTTCTCAAAATCTGTTTTTGACTCTGTTCTTCTTTTCGTATTAAAATCAATGTACTCCTTTAACCAATGACTTTGATTGAACTTTAGGACCCTTTGGATCTTCTCTACTCCTAGACATTTTGATAAATATTGTCGCAAATTTATTTGGTGTAGAACATAATTTTTCTTGTCATATAATGTAGTAAGTAATTTTTCTGTTGATTCACCAATATCAAACGATCGTTGATAATCACTCAACCATTCTTTCTTTGGACTTTCTTTCTCACAAGCCAATGGAAGATCTTTATGTTTATTATGAAGTTCTTCGGGATATTTAAAATCGACCTCAAAATAATAACCAGCCGTTGAATCATCCAATATTTTTGTGTAGAGATACATACATCTTGTAAAACCTTTTTGTAGTCTTTTTCCTTTACCCATCTAAGTTTTCCATAAGGAAGAGCCTGAGACATTGCCCAGCCATACAGGTTGGGCAATGTCGCATCATAGTACATCAAGTAAGAACTCTCTTTCGTTGAATCATAATTCGGAAGATATTTGTTATTTGCCTTTGCGTATCTGCTCGAGCATACTTGTGAAATTCCACCTCTTTTTGCCTTTTCAATCATCAAAAGCATATCGACATCGGTTATCAAATCCAAAACTTGTTTTGTCATTTTCAACATCGCACTCCAAGCCAATCCAGGCGCTGTGTAATAGTGAACAGGATCCAATCCATATCCAGTGCGACAGACAGATCTAAAAACCTCAAACACATCAGCCAATAAAAGCACATCAGTTTTGAGATACAAATCAAGATACTCACCAAGATTCTTGATGTTATATTTTTCCCAAACATTTTGTGCGTGTGTATAATCTTTATCAGATATATTACTGTTGTTTAATTTGTTATAGAAATTTTGTTTTGAAGGAAGTTGTGTTTCATTGAATCCCTCAAATGAGTCCATGTAGTCATAAGGGTAAATTCCCTTTTGTGTTAGTAAATCTTTGTCTGAAAAATACTCTGAAAGACAAGGGAACTCTTTTAGATTTTGAACCAAGTTAGCCAATGGACTTGCCATGAATTTAAATGTATCCAAAAATCTGATATGAGTTATAGAAGACGTATGAATTGTTTTTGTGAATGAAATGTATTTCTGATCCGTGTTAGGAATTGCTGAAATGTCTCCAGATGTCTTTGAAAGTTCATTAATAAATAGATGCGTATCATAATGAGCGTTGTTATGAAGAAAGACAGGAATGAAAGGGGGGAGTTTATAATTAATATTACAACTTTGATGAGCCGGACCTCTATATTTACCAGTGAGATGACAATGATCTCTAACCTTTAGACCTTCACCAATTTTCTCCTCACAAATATGACAGACATTGTTTTTTCTAAATTCCCTTTTCTCTTCACTCGTCAAGGACATTGGTTTATTGGTTTCTCTCATTATCTTGGTTAATCGAACACAGTCTTTTTCTCGTCGTTTCACAAACTCCTCTGGGGCATTTGAGCCTCTATACTCCTCTAACTTGATATATATTCATTACCAACGGATGATTTGATATAAAACAAAAACCACAAGGAGTATGTTTTTGATATTTATTTGTGTATGATTGTTTTGGATCTGGAGAAGCAGTATCTATTTTTTATAGAATACTTTCAAAATCAGCATATATAACAAATGGATGTTTTATTGTTTTCTTTTCATCTTTGAATGTGATCTGTGAACCTTGTTTAGGCATATTGATTACCGTTGATTTATGATCACCACAATAATTTGAATGTTTATCTAATCTTTCTTGTGTATGGAAGAAGTTAAGACAACGCATACAAATATATATTTTATTTGTTCTTTTACATACTTGTGGTTTTATTAATTTTGTAATATCCTTGATGTATGTATAATGTGAATTTTCCTCTAAATTAAAATATAGAAGATTAATATGAGTTTGATCTTTTTTATAATTTAAGGAAAGTTTTAAAACCAGAACGTTGTTTGTTTCTGTTAGACCATAAACATTAACTGATAAATTATTCATCTTTTCAAATTTAGGAATATCATTTAATGTCATTGGAAAATTTAGATCTTTTGTATTCAACGTATTCTCATATTTTTTATAATGAGATACTCTTTCAACATGACTATCTTGTGGATGTAGATGTGCTAGAAT
>NC_136266.1:53650070-53680070 GCF_964187855.1 Myxine glutinosa | reverse complement strand
TGTCACACATCCAATAAATCCATCAAGTTTTATCCAAATCCATCCAAAATGTAATCAATTCGTCATTGTCACACATCCAATAAATCCATCAAGTTTTATACAAATCCATCCAAAATGTAATCAATTCGTCATTGTCACACATCCAATAAATCCATCAAGTTTTATCCAAATCCATCCAAAATGTAATCAATTCGTCCATGTCACACATCCAATAAATCCATCAAGTTTTATACAAATCCATCCAAAATGTAATCAATTCGTCATTGTCACACATCCAAAAAATCCATCAAGTTTTATCCAAATCCATCCAAAATGTAATCAATTCGTCATTGTCACACATCCAATAAATCCATCAAGTTTTATACAAATCCATCCAAAATGTAATCAATTCGTCAATGTCACACATCCAATAAATCCATCAAGTTTTATACAAATCCATCCAAAATGTAATCAATTCGTCATTGTCACATATCCAATAAATCCATCAAGTTTTATCCAAATCCATCCAAAATGTAATCAATTCGTCATTGTCACACATCCAATAAATCCATCAAGTTTTATACAAATCCATCCAAAATGTAATCAATTCGTCATTGTCACACATCCAATAAATCCATCAAGTTTTATCCAAATCCATCCAAAATGTAATCAATTCGTCCATGTCACACATCCAATAAATCCATCAAGTTTTATACAAATCCATCCAAAATGTAATCAATTCGTCATTGTCACACATCCAATAAATCCATCAAGTTTTATCCAAATCCATCCAAAATGTAATCAATTCGTCATTGTCACACATCCAATAAATCCATCAAATTTTATACAAATCCATCCAAAATGTAATCAATTCGTCATTGTCACACATCCAATAAATCCATCAAGTTTTATACAAATCCATCCAAAATGTACTCAATTCGTCATTGTCACACATCCAATAAATCCATCAAGTTTTATCCAAATCCATCCAAAATGTAATCAATTCGTCAATGTCACACATCCAATAAATCCATCAAGTTTTATACAAATCCATCCAAAATGTAATCAATTCGTCAATGTCACACATCCAATAAATCCATCAAGTTTTATACAAATCCATCCAAAATGTAATCAATTCGTCATTGTCACACATCCAATAAATCCATCAAGTTTTATACAAATCCATCCAAAATGTAATCAATTCGTCATTGTCACACATCCAATAAATCCATCAAGTTTTATACAAATCCATCCAAAATGTAATCAATTCGTCATTGTCACACATCCAATAAATCCATCAAGTTTTATACAAATCCATCCAAAATGTAATCAATTCGTCAATGTCACACATCCAATAAATCCATCAAGTTTTATACAAATCCATCCAAAATGTAATCAATTCGTCATTGTCACATATCCAATAAATCCATCAAGTTTTATCCAAATCCATCCAAAATGTAATCAATCGTCATTGTCACACATCCAATAAATCCATCAAGTTTTATACAAATCCATCCAAAATGTAATCAATTCGTCATTGTCACACATCCAATAAATCCATCAAGTTTTATCCAAATCCATCCAAAATGTAATCAATTCGTCCATGTCACACATCCAATAAATCCATCAAGTTTTATACAAATCCATCCAAAATGTAATCAATTCGTCATTGTCACACATCCAATAAATCCATCAAGTTTTACCCAAATCCATCCAAAATGTAATCAATTCGTCATTGTCACACATCCAATAAATCCATCAAGTTTTATACAAATCCATCCAAAATGTAATCAATTCGTCATTGTCACACATCCAATAAATCCATCAAGTTTTATACAAATCCATCCAAAATGTACTCAATTTGTCATTGTCACACATCCAATAAATCCATCAAGTTTTATCCAAATCCATCCAAAATGTAATCAATTCGTCATTGTCACACATCCAATAAATCCATCAAGTTTTATACAAATCCATCCAAAATGTAATCAATTCGTCATTGTCACACATCCAATAAATCCATCAGGTTTTATCCAAATCCATCCTAATGTAATCTATTCGTCCATGTCACACATCCAATAAATCCATCAAGTTTTATACAAATCCATCCAAAATGTAATCAATTCGTCATTGTCACACATCCAATAAATCCATCAAGTTTTATCCAAATCCATCCAAAATGTAATCAATTCGTCATTGTCACACATCCAATAAATCCATCAAGTTTTATACAAATCCATCCAAAATGTAATCAATTCGTCATTGTCACACATCCAATAAATCCATCAAGTTTTATACAAATCCATCCAAAATGTAATCAATTCGTCATTGTCACACATCCAATAAATCCATCAAGTTTTATACAAATCCATCCAAAATGTACTCAATTCGTCATTGTCACACATCCAATAAATCCATCAAGTTTTATCCAAATCCATCCAAAATGTAATCAATTCGTCATTGTCACACATCCAATAAATCCATCAAGTTTTATACAAATCCATCCAAAATGTAATCAATTCGTCATTGTCACACATCCAATAAATCCATCAAGTTTTATCCAAATCCATCCAAAATGTAATCAATTCGTCCATGTCACACATCCAATAAATCCATCAAGTTTTATACAAATCCATCCAAAATGTAATCAATTCGTCATTGTCACACATCCAATAAATCCATCAAGTTTTATCCAAATCCATCCAAAATGTAATCAATTCGTCATTGTCACACATCCAATAAATCCATCAAGTTTTATACAAATCCATCCAAAATGTAATCAATTCGTCATTGTCACATATCCAATAAATCCATCAAGTTTTATCCAAATCCATCCAAAATGTAATCAATTCGTCATTGTCACACATCCAATAAATCCATCAAGTTTTATACAAATCCATCCAAAATGTAATCAATTCGTCATTGTCACACATCCAATAAATCCATCAAGTTTTATCCAAATCCATCCAAAATGTAATCAATTCGTCCATGTCACACATCCAATAAATCCATCAAGTTTTATACAAATCCATCCAAAATGTAATCAATTCGTCATTGTCACACATCCAATAAATCCATCAAGTTTTATCCAAATCCATCCAAAATGTAATCAATTCGTCATTGTCACACATCCAATAAATCCATCAAATTTTATACAAATCCATCCAAAATGTAATCAATTCGTCATTGTCACACATCCAATAAATCCATCAAGTTTTATACAAATCCATCCAAAATGTACTCAATTCGTCATTGTCACACATCCAATAAATCCATCAAGTTTTATCCAAATCCATCCAAAATGTAATCAATTCGTCAATTCGTCAAAAAAAAAAAAAAAAAAAAAATGTCACACATCCAATAAATCCATCAAGTTTTATACAAATCCATCCAAAATGTAATCAATTCGTCAATGTCACACATCCAATAAATCCATCAAGTTTTATACAAATCCATCCAAAATGTAATCAATTCGTCATTGTCACACATCCAATAAATCCATCAAGTTTTATACAAATCCATCCAAAATGTAATCAATTCGTCATTGTCACACATCCAATAAATCCATCAAGTTTTATACAAATCCATCCAAAATGTAATCAATTCGTCATTGTCACACATCCAATAAATCCATCAAGTTTTATACAAATCCATCCAAAATGTAATCAATTCGTCAATGTCACACATCCAATAAATCCATCAAGTTTTATACAAATCCATCCAAAATGTAATCAATTCGTCATTGTCACATATCCAATAAATCCATCAAGTTTTATCCAAATCCATCCAAAATGTAATCAATCGTCATTGTCACACATCCAATAAATCCATCAAGTTTTATACAAATCCATCCAAAATGTAATCAATTCGTCATTGTCACACATCCAATAAATCCATCAAGTTTTATCCAAATCCATCCAAAATGTAATCAATTCGTCCATGTCACACATCCAATAAATCCATCAAGTTTTATACAAATCCATCCAAAATGTAATCAATTCGTCATTGTCACACATCCAATAAATCCATCAAGTTTTACCCAAATCCATCCTAATGTAATCAATTCGTCATTGTCACACATCCAATAAATCCATCAAGTTTTATACAAATCCATCCAAAATGTAATCAATTCGTCATTGTCACACATCCAATAAATCCATCAAGTTTTATCCAAATCCATCCAAAATGTAATCAATTCGTCATTGTCAACAATCCAATAAATCCATCAAGTTTTATACAAATCCATCCAAAATGTAATCAATTCGTCATTGTCACACATCCAATAAATCCATCAAGTTTTATACAAATCCATCCAAAATGTAATCAATTCGTCATTGTCACACATCCAATAAATCCATCAAGTTTTATACAAATCCATCCAAAATGTACTCAATTCGTCATTATCACACATCCAATAAATCCATCAAGTTTTATCCAAATCCATCCAAAATGTAATCAATTCGTCATTGTCACACATCCAATAAATCCATCAAGTTTTATACAAATCCATCCAAAATGTAATCAATTCGTCATTGTCACACATCCAATAAATCCATCAAGTTTTATCCAAATCCATCCAAAATGTAATCAATTCGTCCATGTCACACATCCAATAAATCCATCAAGTTTTATACAAATCCATCCAAAATGTAATCAATTCGTCATTGTCACACATCCAATAAATCCATCAAGTTTTATCCAAATCCATCCAAAATGTAATCAATTTCTCATTGTCACACATCCAATAAATCCATCAAGTTTTATACAAATCCATCCAAAATGTAATCAATTCGTCATTGTCACACATCCAATAAATCCATCAAGTTTTATCCAAATCCATCCAAAATGTAATCAATTCGTCCATGTCACACATCCAATAAATCCATCAAGTTTTATACAAATCCATCCAAAATGTAATCAATTCGTCATTGTCACACATCCAATAAATCCATCAAGTTTTACCCAAATCCATCCAAAATGTAATCAATTCGTCATTGTCACACATCCAATAAATCCATCAAGTTTTATACAAATCCATCCAAAATGTAAACAATTCGTCATTGTCACACATCCAATAAATCCATCAAGTTTTATACAAATCCATCCAAAATGTAATCAATTCGTCATTGTCACACATCCAATAAATCCATCAAGTTTTATACAAATCCATCCAAAATGTACTCAATTCGTCATTGTCACACATCCAATATATCCATCAAGTTTTATCCAAATCCATCCAAAATGTAATCAATTCGTCATTGTCACACATCCAATAAATCCATCAAGTTTTATACAAATCCATCCAAAATGTAATCAATTCGTCATTGTCACACATCCAATAAATCCATCAAGTTTTATCCAAATCCATCCAAAATGTAATCAATTCGTCCATGTCACACATCCAATAAATCCATCAAGTTTTATACAAATCCATCCAAAATGTAATCAATTCGTCATTGTCACACATCCAATAAATCCATCAAGTTTTATCCAAATCCATCCAAAATGTAATCAATTCGTCCATGTCACACATCCAATAAATCCATCAAGTTTTATACAAATCCATCCAAAATGTAATCAATTCGTCATTGTCACACATCCAATAAATCCATCAAGTTTTATCCAAATCCATCCAAAATGTAATCAATTCGTCATTGTCACACATCCAATAAATCCATCAAGTTTTATACAAATCCATCCAAAATGTAATCAATTCGTCCATGTCACACATCCAATAAATCCATCAAGTTTTATACAAATCCATCCAAAATGTAATCAATTCGTCATTGTCACACATCCAATAAATCCATCAAGTTTTATCCAAATCCATCCAAAATGTAATCAATTCGTCATTGTCACACATCCAATAAATCCATCAAGTTTTATACAAATCCATCCAAAATGTAATCAATTCGTCATTGTCACACATCCAATAAATCCATCAAGTTTTATACAAATCCATCCAAAATGTAATCAATTCGTCAATGTCACACATCCAATAAATCCATCAAGTTTTATACAAATCCATCCAAAATGTAATCAATTCGTCATTGTCACATATCCAATAAATCCATCAAGTTTTATCCAAATCCATCCAAAATGTAATCAATTCGTCATTGTCACACATCCAATAAATCCATCAAGTTTTATACAAATCCATCCAAAATGTAATCAATTCGTCATTGTCACACATCCAATAAATCCATCAAGTTTTATCCAAATCCATCCAAAATGTAATTAATTCGTCCATGTCATACATCCAATAAATCCATCAAGTTTTATACAAATCCATCCAAAATGTAATCAATTCGTCATTGTCACACATCCAATAAATCCATCAAGTTTTACCCAAATCCATCCAAAATGTAATCAATTCGTCATTGTCACACATCCAATAAATCCATCAAGTTTTATACAAATCCATCCAAAATGTAATCAATTCGTCATTGTCACACATCCAATAAATCCATCAAGTTTTATACAAATCCATCCAAAATGTAATCAATTCGTCATTGTCACACATCCAATAAATCCATCAAGTTTTATACAAATCCATCCAAAATGTACTCAATTCGTCATTGTCACACATCCAATATATCCATCAAGTTTTATGCAAATCCATCCAAAATGTAATCAATTCGTCATTGTCACACATCCAATAAATCCATCAAGTTTTATACAAATCCATCCAAAATGTAATCAATTCGTCATTGTCACACATCCAATAAATCCATCAAGTTTTATCCAAATCCATCCAAAATGTAATCAATTCGTCCATGTCACACATCCAATAAATCCAAAAAGTTTTATACAAATCCATCCAAAATGTAATCAATTCGTCATTGTCACACATCCAATAAATCCATCAAGTTTTATCCAAATCCATCCAAAATGTAATCAATTCGTCATTGTCACACATCCAATAAATCCATCAAGTTTTATAAAAATCCATCCAAAATGTAATCAATTCGTCAATGTCACACATCCAATAAATCCATCAAGTTTTATACAAATCCATCCAAAATGTAATCAATTCGTCATTGTCACATATCCAATAAATCCATCAAGTTTTATCCAAATCCATCCAAAATGTAATCAATTCGTCATTGTCACACATCCAATAAATCCATCAAGTTTTATACAAATCCATCCAAAATGTAATCAATTCGTCATTGTCACACATCCAATAAATCCATCAAGTTTTATCCAAATCCATCCAAAATGTAATCAATTCGTCCATGTCACACATCCAATAAATCCATCAAGTTTTATACAAATCCATCCAAAATGTAATCAATTCGTCATTGTCACACATCCAATAAATCCATCAAGTTTTATAAAAAATCCATCCAAAATGTAATCAATTCGTCATTGTCACACATCCAATAAATCCATCAAGTTTTATACAAATCCATCCAAAATGTAATCAATTCGTCATTGTCACACATCCAATAAATCCATCAAGTTTTATACAAATCCATCCAAAATGTAATCAATTCGTCAATGTCACACATCCAATAAATCCATCAAGTTTTATACAAATCCATCCAAAATGTAATCAATTCGTCATTGTCACATATCCAATAAATCCATCAAGTTTTATCCAAATCCATCCAAAATGTAATCAATTCGTCATTGTCACACATCCAATAAATCCATCAAGTTTTATACAAATCCATCCAAAATGTAATCAATTCGTCATTGTCACACATCCAATAAATCCATCAAGTTTTATCCAAATCCATCCAAAATGTAATCAATTCGTCCATGTCACACATCCAATAAATCCATCAAGTTTTATACAAATCCATCCAAAATGTAATCAATTCATCATTGTCACACATCCAATAAATCCATCAAGTTTTACCCAAATCCATCCAAAATGTAATCAATTCGTCATTGTCACACATCCAATAAATCCATCAAGTTTTATACAAATCCATCCAAAATGTAATCAATTCGTCATTGTCACACTTCCAATAAATCCATCAAGTTTTATACAAATCCATCCAAAATGTAATCAATTCGTCATTGTCACACATCCAATAAATCCATCAAGTTTTATACAAATCCATCCAAAATGTAATCAATTCGTCAATGTCACACATCCAATAAATCCATCAAGTTTTATACAAATCCATCCAAAATGTAATCAATTCGTCATTGTCACATATCCAATAAATCCATCAAGTTTTATCCAAATCCATCCAAAATGTAATCAATCGTCATTGTCACACATCCAATAAATCCATCAAGTTTTATACAAATCCATCCAAAATGTAATCAATTCGTCATTGTCACACATCCAATAAATCCATCAAGTTTTATCCAAATCCATCCAAAATGTAATCAATTCTTCCATGTCACACATCCAATAAATCCATCAAGTTTTATACAAATCCATCCAAAATGTAATCAATTCGTCATTGTCACACATCCAATAAATCCATCAAGTTTTACCCAAATCCATCCAAAATGTAATCAATTCGTCATTGTCACACATCCAATAAATCCATCAAGTTTTATACAAATCCATCCAAAATGTAATCAATTCGTCATTGTCACACATCCAATAAATCCATCAAGTTTTATACAAATCCATCCAAAATGTACTCAATTCGTCATTGTCACACATCCAATAAATCCATCAAGTTTTATCCAAATCCTTGCTCAGCGTCGACGAGTCTGGCATTTCACTCAGGCCAACTGGCACGGTCTTCAAGCAGCCATCAATCATCTGGACTGGTCTCCCATCTCTACCACCTCTGACATCAACTCATCCTGGGAATTCTTCCAAAGTAAATTGCTCTCTCTCATGCACAGATTTATCCCATCTCGTCTTCAGTTGTCATACCCTTCCTCCCGTCCATGGTACACGGAATCTTGTGGTGAGGCTGTTGCCCAGAAACAACTTGCCTTCGTCTCCTGGAAAGCAAATCCAACGGAAGGAAATCTCATTTCCTTTCACAAAGCCCGAAACAAGTGTGTGTCCACCCTCAGGAGAGCCAGGAAACAATATCTCTCCGTTCTCAAGACCGAACTCTCTTATCTGTCTCCCTCTTCCAAATCCTGGTGGCGTCTGGTCAAATCCGTTTCTGGTGTTTGTTCCCCCTCCATCCCCTCCCTTACCTCAAACGGCTACACAGCTGACTCCGCACGTGAAAAAGCTGAATGCCTCAACTCTGTGTTTGCCTCTAAATCTTGTGTCCCAAACCCATCCCTCTCTGTACCCACCATACCCAGTCGTACCCTGCTGCTCCTGGACTCCGTGTCCTTTCCTCCTGACAAGGTGGAAAAGTTTCTGTCAACCCTCGACTCTGATTCTGCAACTGGACCCGACGGCATCAGCCCACGGGTCCTAAAATCCTGCTCTGCTGCTCTATCTCACCCTCTCTCTGTTCTCTTCACCCTCTCTTTTGCTCAAGGTCAACTGCCATCTGCTTGGAAATCAGCCAACATCACCGCTTTGCACAAAAAAGGTGCAAAAACAGATCCTAGCAACTACAGACCAATCAGCCTTCTCCCAATTATCAGCAAAGTCATGGAATCCATCATTGCTTCTGATATGAAATCTTTCCTCTTCTCCAATGGCTTGATCTCTGATCATCAATTTGGTTTCAGACCAGGTCACTCTACTCTGGACATGCTGCTTGTGCTGTCTCAACAATGGATGGAGGTCCTCAATGCCAAACAGGAAATTAGAGCTGTCTCCCTCGACATATCACGTGCCTTCGACACGGTCTGGCACCCCGCTCTGCTCACCAAACTCTCCTCCTTTGGTATCCATGGAAATCTCCACGCATGGCTGGCGGACTTCCTCTCTAGTCGTCGTCAACGTGTGGCCCTGAATGGGTTTCTCTCATCTCCTCTTCCTGTTCAGGCTGGAGTTCCCCAAGGCAGTGTTCTGGGCCCCGTGCTTTTTCTGGTCTTCATCAATGATCTCTCTGACTCTCTCGAAAATCCTCTCTATCTCTTTGCTGATGACTCCACTCTCTGCCGCTCCATTCCTCATCCCTCAGATCGGCAGTCTGCTGCCTCCTCACTCTCTGAAGACCTGGACAAAATCACAGACTGGTCAAACAAGTGGAACATGTCTTTCAATCCTGACAAATCTCACACTCTTACTATGTCTCTCCGAAAAGATCGACTGGACAACCCTCCCATCTACTTTCTCAACAATCCTCTCCAAGAAGTTCTGTCGCTCAAGATTTTGGGTCTCACTATCTGCCATGATCTTTCTTGGGAAAACCACATTTCCAAGCTGGCCTCCAAAGCCAGTCGCCGACTGGGCATCCTCCGTCGTGCGAAGTCCTTCCTCGGCACACCTGAGCTCCTCACCACATACAAGGCTTTCATCCGCAGCTCAATGGAATACTGTTCTCCCCTATGGGCCGGTGCTCCTGCCTCACACCTAGCTCGGCTTCACGCTGTTGAAACCAAAGCTTTCAGAATTATTGGAATCTCCCGCGATGAAGCTATCTCTGAGGGCCTTTCACTCACTCACCGCAGGCAGGTAGGTGGTCTTTCTGTCTTCTACCGACTCCTCTCCGGCCTCGCACCCCCAGCTCTCTCTGTGCTCTGTCCCCCAAATATTCCTACAGGTCGCACAAGATCTGCCAGCCTCTGATGGTTAAACTGCCGAAATCTCGGCTCTCCGCTCACCTTCACTCTTTCATTCCTCTTTTCTCCCGCCTCTGGAACAAACTCCCTCACTCCCTTCAATCCCACTCCTCCCTCCAGGTCTTTAAAACAGCTGTTCACCACCATCTCTTATCTTCCCCCATCCAAAACCTTGATCTTTTCTACCCCCGCTAATTCACCCCAGATCCACCTTGTTTGAAATTCCAACTTCTTTCCTGGAAGTCCTGGCAGTGTCCATATGTTTTATACCTCTCCCACTGCCCCCTTCCCACGCCCCCCCCCCCCCAAAGCCCTCGCCCTCTCTCAGATCTCTCGATGTCTCCATGTCTCTCGGTCCCTGCTCTCAAATGTTGTGTTTGTGTCCTTCCCCCTCTCTCCCCATCTTGTCTACCGCTCCCTATGTTATATGTTTTATGTGTCGGTTTGTCTTTCTGTGTGATTAATGTTCGCTCTTTCACGAGCCTCGATCTTGTATACAAAAAAAAAACAAAAAAAAAAAAAAAAATCCATCCAAAATGTAATCAATTCGTCATTGTCACACATCCAATAAATCCATCAAGTTTTATACAAATCCTTCCAAAATGTAATCAATTCGTCATTGTCACACATCCAATAAATCCATCAGGTTTTATCCAAATCCATCCTAATGTAATCAATTCGTCCATGTCACACATCCAATAAATCCATCCAGTTTTATACAAATCCATCCAAAATGTAATCAATTCGTCATTGTCACACATCCAATAAATCCATCAAGTTTTATACAAATCCATCCAAAATGTAATCAATTCGTCAATGTCACACATCCAATAAATCCATCAAGTTTTATACAAATCCATCCAAAATGTAATCAATTCGTCATTGTCACATATCCAATAAATCCATCAAGTTTTATCCAAATCCATCCAAAATGTAATCAATCGTCATTGTCACACATCCAATAAATCCATCAAGTTTTATACAAATCCATCCAAAATGTAATCAATTCGTCATTGTCACACATCCAATAAATCCATCAAGTTTTATCCAAATCCATCCAAAATGTAATCAATTCGTCCATGTCACACATCCAATAAATCCATCAAGTTTTATACAAATCCATCCAAAATGTAATCAATTCGTCATTGTCACACATCCAATAAATCCATCAAGTTTTACCCAAATCCATCCAAAATGTAATCAATTCGTCATTGTCACACATCCAATAAATCCATCAAGTTTTATACAAATCCATCCAAAATGTAATCAATTCGTCATTGTCACACATCCAATAAATCCATCAAGTTTTATACAAATCCATCCAAAATGTACTCAATTCGTCATTGTCACACATCCAATAAATCCATCAAGTTTTATCCAAATCCATCCAAAATGTAATCAATTCGTCATTGTCACACATCCAATAAATCCATCAAGTTTTATACAAATCCATCCAAAATGTAATCAATTCGTCATTGTCACACATCCAATAAATCCATCAGATTTTATCCAAATCCATCCTAATGTAATCAATTCGTCCATGTCACACATCCAATAAATCCATCAAGTTTTACACAAATCCATCCAAAATGTAATCAATTCGTCATTGTCACACATCCAATAAATCCATCAAGTTTTATCCAAATCCATCCAAAATGTAATCAATTCGTCATTGTCACACATCCAATAAATCCATCAAGTTTTATACAAATCCATCCAAAATGTAATCAATTCGTCATTGTCACACATCCAATAAATCCATCAAGTTTTATACAAATCCATCCAAAATGTAATCAATTCGTCATTGTCACACATCCAATAAATCCATCAAGTTTTATACAAATCCATCCAAAATGTACTCAATTCGTCATTGTCACACATCCAATAAATCCATCAAGTTTTATCCAAATCCATCCAAAATGTAATCAATTCGTCATTGTCACACATCCAATAAATCCATCAAGTTTTATACAAATCCATCCAAAATGTAATCAATTCGTCATTGTCACACATCCAATAAATCCATCAAGTTTTATCCAAATCCATCCAAAATGTAATCAATTCGTCCATGTCACACATCCAATAAATCCATCAAGTTTTATACAAATCCATCCAAAATGTAATCAATTCGTCATTGTCACACATCCAATAAATCCATCAAGTTTTATCCAAATCCATCCAAAATGTAATCAATTCGTCATTGTCACACATCCAATAAATCCATCAAGTTTTATACAAATCCATCCAAAATGTAATCAATTCGTCAATGTCACACATCCAATAAATCCATCAAGTTTTATACAAATCCATCCAAAATGTAATCAATTCGTCATTGTCACATATCCAATAAATCCATCAGGTTTTATCCAAATCCATCCAAAATGTAATCAATTCGTCATTGTCACACATCCAATAAATCCATCAAGTTTTATACAAATCCATCCAAAATGTAATCAATTCGTCATTGTCACACATCCAATAAATCCATCAAGTTTTATCCAAATCCATCCAAAATGTAATCAATTCGTCCATGTCACACATCCAATAAATCCATCAAGTTTTATACAAATCCATCCAAAATGTAATCAATTCGTCATTGTCACACATCCAATAAATCCATCAAGTTTTATCCAAATCCATCCAAAATGTAATCAATTCGTCATTGTCACACATCCAATAAATCCATCAAGTTTTATACAAATCCATCCAAAATGTAATCAATTCGTCATTGTCACACATCCAATAAATCCATCAAGTTTTATACAAATCCATCCAAAATGTAATCAATTCGTCAATGTCACACATCCAATAAATCCATCAAGTTTTATACAAATCCATCCAAAATGTAATCAATTCGTCATTGTCACATATCCAATAAATCCATCAAGTTTTATCCAAATCCATCCAAAATGTAATCAATTCGTCATTGTCACACATCCAATAAATCCATCAAGTTTTATACAAATCCATCCAAAATGTAATCAATTCGTCATTGTCACACATCCAATAAATCCATCAAGTTTTATCCAAATCCATCCAAAATGTAATCAATTCGTCCATGTCACACATCCAATAAATCCATCAAGTTTTATACAAATCCATCCAAAATGTAATCAATTCGTCATTGTCACACATCCAATAAATCCATCAAGTTTTACCCAAATCCATCCAAAATGTAATCAATTCGTCATTGTCACACATCCAATAAATCCATCAAGTTTTATACAAATCCATCCAAAATGTAATCAATTCGTCATTGTCACACATCCAATAAATCCATCAAGTTTTATACAAATCCATCCAAAATGTAATCAATTCGTCATTGTCACACATCCAATAAATCCATCAAGTTTTATACAAATCCATCCAAAATGTACTCAATTCGTCATTGTCACACATCCAATATATCCATCAAGTTTTATCCAAATCCATCCAAAATGTAATCAATTCGTCATTGTCACACATCCAATAAATCCATCAAGTTTTATACAAATCCATCCAAAATGTAATCAATTCGTCATTGTCACACATCCAATAAATCCATCAAGTTTTATCCAAATCCATCCAAAATGTAATCAATTCGTCCATGTCACACATCCAATAAATCCATCAAGTTTTATACAAATCCATCCAAAATGTAATCAATTCGTCCATGTCACACATCCAATAAATCCATCAAGTTTTATACAAATCCATCCAAAATGTAATCAATTCGTCATTGTCACACATCCAATAAATCCATCAAGTTTTATCCAAATCCATCCAAAATGTAATCAATTCGTCATTGTCACACATCCAATAAATCCATCAAGTTTTATACAAATCCATCCAAAATGTAATCAATTCGTCATTGTCACACATCCAATAAATCCATCAAGTTTTATACAAATCCATCCAAAATGTAATCAATTCGTAAATGTCACACATCCAATAAATCCATCAAGTTTTATACAAATCCATCCAAAATGTAATCAATTCGTCATTGTCAAATATCCAATAAATCCATCAAGTTTTATCCAAATCCATCCAAAATGTAATCAATTCGTCATTGTCACACATCCAATAAATCCATCAAGTTTTATACAAATCCATCCAAAATGTAATCAATTCGTCATTGTCACACATCCAATAAATCCATCAAGTTTTATCCAAATCCATCCAAAATGTAATTAATTCGTCCATGTCATACATCCAATAAATCCATCAAGTTTTATACAAATCCATCCAAAATGTAATCAATTCGTCATTGTCACACATCCAATAAATCCATCAAGTTTTACCCAAATCCATCCAAAATGTAATCAATTCGTCATTGTCACACATCCAATAAATCCATCAAGTTTTATACAAATCCATCCAAAATGTAATCAATTCGTCATTGTCACACATCCAATAAATCCATCAAGTTTTATACAAATCCATCCAAAATGTAATCAATTCGTCATTGTCACACATCCAATAAATCCATCAAGTTTTACCCAAATCCATCCAAAATGTAATCAATTCGTCATTGTCACACATCCAATAAATCCATCAAGTTTTATACAAATCCATCCAAAATGTAATCAATTCGTCATTGTCACACATCCAATAAATCCATCAAGTTTTATACAAATCCATCCAAAATGTACTCAATTCGTCATTGTCACACATCCAATATATCCATCAAGTTTTATGCAAATCCATCCAAAATGTAATCAATTCGTCATTGTCACACATCCAATAAATCCATCAAGTTTTATCCAAATCCATCCAAAATGTAATCAATTCGTCATTGTCACACATCCAATAAATCCATCAAGTTTTATACAAATCCATCCAAAATGTAATCAATTCGTCATTGTCACACATCCAATAAATCCATCAAGTTTTATACAAATCCATCCAAAATGTAATCAATTCGTCAATGTCACACATCCAATAAATCCATCAAGTTTTATACAAATCCATCCAAAATGTAATCAATTCGTCATTGTCACATATCCAATAAATCCATCAAGGTTTATCCAAATCCATCCAAAATGTAATCAATTCGTCATTGTCACACATCCAATAAATCCATCAAGTTTTATACAAATCCATCCAAAATGTAATCAATTCGTCATTGTCACATATCCAATAAATCCATCAAGTTTTATCCAAATCCATCCAAAATGTAATCAATTCGTCATTGTCACACATCCAATATATCCATCAAGTTTTATCCAAATCCATCCAAAATGTAATCAATTCGTCATTGTCACACATCCAATAAATCCATCAAGTTTTATCCAAATACATCCAAAATGTAATCAATTCGTCATTGTCACACATCCAATTAATCCATCAAGTTTTATCCAAATCCATCCAAAATGTAATCAATTCGTCATTGTCACACATCCAATATATCCATCAAGTTTTATCCAAATCCATCCAAAATGTAATCAATTCGTCCATGTCACACATCCAATAAATCCATCAAGTTTTATACAAATCCATCCAAAATGTAATCAATTCGTCATTGTCACACATCCAATAAATCCATCAAGTTTTACCCAAATCCATCCAAAATGTAATCAATTCGTCATTGTCACACATCCAATAAATCCATCAAGTTTTATACAAATCCATCCAAAATGTAATCAATTCGTCATTGTCACACATCCAATAAATCCATCAAGTTTTATACAAATCCATCCAAAATGTACTCAATTCGTCATTGTCACACATCCAATAAATCCATCAAGTTTTATCCAAATCCATCCAAAATGTAATCAATTCGTCATTGTCACACATCCAATAAATCCATCAAGTTTTATACAAATCCATCCAAAATGTAATCAATTCGTCATTGTCACACATCCAATAAATCCATCAGGTTTTATCCAAATCCATCCTAATGTAATCAATTCGTCCATGTCACACATCCAATAAATCCATCAAGTTTTATACAAATCCATCCAAAATGTAATCAATTCGTCATTGTCACACATCCAATAAATCCATCAAGTTTTATCCAAATCCATCCAAAATGTAATCAATTCGTCATTGTCACACATCCAATAAATCCATCAAGTTTTATACAAATCCATCCAAAATGTAATCAATTCGTCAATGTCACACATCCAATAAATCCATCAAGTTTTATACAAATCCATCCAAAATGTAATCAATTCGTCATTGTCACATATCCAATAAATCCATCAAGTTTTATCCAAATCCATCCAAAATGTTATCAATTCGTCATTGTCACACATCCAATAAATCCATCAAGTTTTATACAAATCCATCCAAAATGTAATCAATTCGTCATTGTCACACATCCAATAAATCCATCAAGTTTTATCCAAATCCATCCAAAATGTAATCAATTCGTCCATGTCACACATCCAATAAATCCATCAAGTTTTATACAAATCCATCCAAAATGTAATCAATTCGTCATTGTCACACATCCAATAAATCCATCAAGTTTTATACAAATCCATCCAAAATGTAATCAATTCGTCATTGTCACATATCCAATAAATCCATCAAGTTTTATCCAAATCCATCCAAAATGTAATCAATTCGTCATTGTCACACATCCAATATATCCATCAAGTTTTATCCAAATCCATCCAAAATGTAATCAATTCGTCATTGTCACACATCCAATAAATCCATCAAGTTTTATCCAAATACATCCAAAATGTAATCAATTCATCATTGTCACACATCCAATTAATCCATCAAGTTTTATCCAAATCCATCCAAAATGTAATCAATTCGTCATTGTCACACATCCAATATATCCATCAAGTTTTAT
Organism: Myxine glutinosa; assembly: GCF_964187855.1. NCBI lineage: Eukaryota > Metazoa > Chordata > Myxini > Myxiniformes > Myxinidae > Myxine > Myxine glutinosa. The sequence continues at coordinate 53,662,684 of NC_136266.1, read as the reverse complement.
CCAAATCCATCCAAAATGTAATCAATTCGTCATTGTCACACATCCAATATATCCATCAAGTTTTATCCAAATCCATCCAAAATGTAATCAATTCGTCATTGTCACACATCCAATTTATATCTATCAAGTTTTATCCAAATCCATCCAAAATGTAATCAATTCGTCATTGTCACACATCCAATAAATCCATCAAGTTTTATCCAAATCCATCCAAAATGTAATCAATTCGTCATTGTCACAAATCCAATCTAACCACCACGTTTTATCCAAATCCATCCAAAATGTAATCAATTCGTCATTGTCACACATCCAATAAATCCATCAAGTTTTATACAAATCCATCCAAAATGTACTCAATTCGTCATTGTCACACATCCAATAAATCCATCAAGTTTTATCCAAATCCATCCAAAATGTAATCAATTCGTCATTGTCACACATCCAATAAATCCATCAAGTTTTATACAAATCCATCCAAAATGTAATCAATTCGTCATTGTCACACATCCAATAAATCCATCAGGTTTTATCCAAATCCATCCTAATGTAATCAATTCGTCCATGTCACACATCCAATAAATCCATCAAGTTTTATACAAATCCATCCAAAATGTAATCAATTCGTCATTGTCACACATCCAATAAATCCATCAAGTTTTATCCAAATCCATCCAAAATGTAATCAATTCGTCATTGTCACACATCCAATAAATCCATCAAGTTTTATACAAATCCATCCAAAATGTAATCAATTCGTCAATGTCACACATCCAATAAATCCATCAAGTTTTATACAAATCCATCCAAAATGTAATCAATTCGTCATTGTCACATATCCAATAAATCCATCAAGTTTTATCCAAATCCATCCAAAATGTTATCAATTCGTCATTGTCACACATCCAATAAATCCATCAAGTTTTATACAAATCCATCCAAAATGTAATCAATTCGTCATTGTCACACATCCAATAAATCCATCAAGTTTTATCCAAATCCATCCAAAATGTAATCAATTCGTCCATGTCACACATCCAATAAATCCATCAAGTTTTATACAAATCCATCCAAAATGTAATCAATTCGTCATTGTCACACATCCAATAAATCCATCAAGTTTTATACAAATCCATCCAAAATGTAATCAATTCGTCAATGTCACACATCCAATAAATCCATAAAGTTTTATACAAATCCATCCAAAATGTACTCAATTCGTCATTGTCACACATCCAAAAAATCCATCAAGGTTTATCCAAATCCATCCAAAATGTAATCATTTCGTCATTGTCACACATCCAATAAATCCATCAAGTTTTATACAAATCCATCCAAAATGTAATCAATTCGTCATTGTCACATATCCAATAAATCCATCAAGTTTTATCCAAATCCATCCAAAATGTAATCAATTCGTCATTGTCACACATCCAATATATCCATCAAGTTTTATCCAAATCCATCCAAAATGTAATCAATTCGTCATTGTCACACATCCAATAAATCCATCAAGTTTTATCCAAATACATCCAAAATGTAATCAATTCGTCATTGTCACATCCAATTAATCCATCAAGTTTTATCCAAATCCATCCAAAATGTAATCAATTCGTCATTGTCACACATCCAATATATCCATCAAGTTTTATCCAAATCCATCCAAAATGTAATCAATTCGTCCATGTCACACATCCAATAAATCCATCAAGTTTTATACAAATCCATCCAAAATGTAATCAATTCGTCATTGTCACACATCCAATAAATCCATCAAGTTTTACCCAAATCCATCCAAAATGTAATCAATTCGTCATTGTCACACATCCAATAAATCCATCAAGTTTTATACAAATCCATCCAAAATGTAATCAATTCGTAATTGTCACACATCCAATAAATCCATCAAGTTTTATACAAATCCATCCAAAATGTACTCAATTCGTCATTGTCACACATCCAATAAATCCATCAAGTTTTATCCAAATCCATCCAAAATGTAATCAATTCGTCATTGTCACACATCCAATAAATCCATCAAGTTTTATACAAATCCATCCAAAATGTAATCAATTCGTCATTGTCACACATCCAATAAATCCATCAGGTTTTATCCAAATCCATCCTAATGTAATCAATTCGTCCATGTCACACATCCAATAAATCCATCAAGTTTTATACAAATCCATCCAAAATGTAATCAATTCGTCATTGTCACACATCCAATAAATCCATCAAGTTTTATCCAAATCCATCCAAAATGTAATCAATTCGTCATTGTCACACATCCAATAAATCCATCAAGTTTTATACAAATCCATCCAAAATGTAATCAATTCGTCAATGTCACACATCCAATAAATCCATCAAGTTTTATACAAATCCATCCAAAATGTAATCAATTCGTCATTGTCACATATCCAATAAATCCATCAAGTTTTATCCAAATCCATCCAAAATGTTATCAATTCGTCATTGTCACACATCCAATAAATCCATCAAGTTTTATACAAATCCATCCAAAATGTAATCAATTCGTCATTGTCACACATCCAATAAATCCATCAAGTTTTATCCAAATCCATCCAAAATGTAATCAATTCGTCCATGTCACACATCCAATAAATCCATCAAGTTTTATACAAATCCATCCAAAATGTAATCAATTCGTCATTGTCACACATCCAATAAATCCATCAAGTTTTATACAAATCCATCCAAAATGTAATCAATTCGTCATTGTCACATATCCAATAAATCCATCAAGTTTTATCCAAATCCATCCAAAATGTAATCAATTCGTCATTGTCACACATCCAATATATCCATCAAGTTTTATCCAAATCCATCCAAAATGTAATCAATTCGTCATTGTCACACATCCAATAAATCCATCAAGTTTTATCCAAATACATCCAAAATGTAATCAATTCGTCATTGTCACACATCCAATTAATCCATCAAGTTTTATCCAAATCCATCCAAAATGTAATCAATTCGTCATTGTCACACATCCAATATATCCATCAAGTTTTATCCAAATCCATCCAAAATGTAATCAATTCGTCATTGTCACACATCCAATTTATATCTATCAAGTTTTATCCAAATCCATCCAAAATGTAATCAATTCGTCATTGTCACACATCCAATAAATCCATCAAGTTTTATCCAAATCCATCCAAAATGTAATCAATTCGTCATTGTCACAAATCCAATCTAACCACCACGTTTTATCCAAATCCATCCAAAATGTAATCAATTCGTCATTGTCACACATCCAATCTAACCATCAAGTTTTATCCAAATCCATCCAAAATATAATCAATTCGTCATTGTCACACATCCAATATATCCACCAAGTTTTATCCAAATCCATCCAAAATGTAATCAATTCGTCATTGTCACACATCCAATCTAACCATAAAGTTTTATCCAAATCCATCCAAAATGTAATCATTTCGTCATTGTCACACATCCAATCTAACCATCAAGTTTTATCCAAATCCATCCAAAATGTAATAAATTCGTCATTGTCACAAATCCAATCTAACCACCAAGTTTTATCCAAATCCATCAAAAATGTAATCAATTCGTCATTGTCACAAATCCAATCTAACCACCAAGTTTTATCCAAATCCATCCAAAATGTAATCAATTCGTCATTGTCACACATCCAATATATCCATCAAGTTTTATCCAAATCCATCCAAAATGTAATCAATTCGTCCTTGTCACACATCCAATATATCAATAAATTTTTATCCAAATCCATCCAAAATATAATCAATTTGTCATTGTCACAAATCCAATCTAACCACCAAGTTTTATTCAAATCCATCCAAAATATAATCAATTCGTCATTGTAACACATCCAATATATCCATCAAGTTTTATCCAAATCCATCCAAAATATAATCAATTCGTCCATGTCACACATCCAATATATCCATCAAGTTTTATCCAAATCCATCCAAAATGTGATCAATTCGTCATTGTTACACATCCAATATATCCATCAAGTTTTATCCAAAATGTGATCAATTCGTCATTGTCACAAATGCAATCTAACCATCAAGTTTTATCCAAATCCATCCAAAATATAATCAATTCCTCATTGTTACACATCCAATATATCCATCAAGTTTTATCCAAATCCATCCAAAATGTAATCAATTCGTCATTGTCACAAATCCAATCTAACCACCAAGGTTTATCCAAATCCATCCAAAATGTAATCAATTCGTCCATGTCACACATCCAATATATCCATCATGTTTTATCCAAATCCATCCAAACTGTAATCAATTCGTCATTGTCACAAATCCAATCTAACCACCAAGTTTTATCCAAATCCATCCAAAATGTAATCAATTCTTCCATGTCACACATCCAATATATCCATCAAGTTTTATCCAAATCCATCCAAAATATAATCAATTTGTCATTGTCACAAATCCAATCTAACCATCAAGTTTTATCCAATCCATCCAAAATATAATCAATTCGTCATTGTTACACATCCAATATATCCATCAAGTTTTATCCAAATCCATCCAAAATGTAATCAATTCGTCATTGTCACAAATCCAATCTAACCACCAAGCTTTATCCAAATCCATCCAAAATGTAATCAATTCGTCCATGTCACACATCCAATATATCCATCAAGTTTTATCCAAATCCATCCAAAATGTAATCAATTCGTCCATGTCACACATCCAATATATCCATCAAGTTTTATCCAAATCCATCGAAAATGTGATCAATTCGTCATTGTCACACATCCAATAAATCCATCAAGTTTTATCAAAATCCATCCAAAATGTAATCAATTCGTCATTGTCACAAATCCAATCTAACCACCAAGTTTTATCCAAATCCATCCAAAATGTAATCAATTCGTCCATGTCACACATCCAATATATCCATCAAGTTTTATCCAAATCCATCCAAAATGTAATCAATTCGTCCATGTCACACATCCAATATATCCATCAAGTTTTATACAAATCCATCCAAAATGTAATCAATTCGTCATTGTCACATATCCAATAAATCCATCAAGTTTTATCCAAATCCATCCAAAATGTAATCAATTCGTCATTGTCACACATCCAATATATCCATCAAGTTTTATCCAAATCCATCAAAAATGTAATCAATTCGTCATTGTCACAAATCCAATCTAACCACCAAGTTTTATCCAAATCCATCCAAAATGTAATCAATTCGTCATTGTCACACATCCAATATATCCATCAAGTTTTATCCAAATCCATCCAAAATGTAATCAATTCGTCCTTGTCACACATCCAATATATCAATAAATTTTTATCCAAATCCATCCAAAATATAATCAATTTGTCATTGTCACAAATCCAATCTAACCACCAAGTTTTATTCAAATCCATCCAAAATATAATCAATTCGTCATTGTCACAAATCCAATCTAACCACCAAGTTTTATCCAAATCCATCCAAAATGTAATCAATTCGTCCATGTCACACATCCAATATATCCATCAAGTTTTATCCAAATCCATCCAAAATGTAATCAATTCGTCCATGTCACACATCCAATATATCCATCAAGTTTTATACAAATCCATCCAAAAATGTAATCAATTCGTCATTGTCACATATCCAATATATCCATCAAGTTTTATCCAAATCCATCCAAAATGTAATCAATTCGTCCATGTCACACATCCAATATATCCATCAAGTTTTATACAAATCCATCCAAAATGTAATCAATTCGTCATTGTCACATATCCAATAAATCCATCAAGTTTTATCCAAATCCATCCAAAATGTAATCAATTCGTCATTGTCACACATCCAATATATCCATCAAGTTTTATCCAAATCCATCAAAAATGTAATCAATTCGTCATTGTCACAAATCCAATCTAACCACCAAGTTTTATCCAAATCCATCCAAAATGTAATCAATTCGTCATTGTCACAAATCCAATCTAACCACCACGTTTTATCCAAATCCATCCAAAATGTAATCAATTCGTCATTGTCACACATCCAATAAATCCATCAAGTTTTATACAAATCCATCCAAAATGTAATCAATTCGTCAATGTCACACATCCAATAAATCCATCAAGTTTTATACAAATCCATCCAAAATGTAATCAATTCGTCATTGTCACATATCCAATAAATCCATCAAGTTTTATCCAAATCCATCCAAAATGTAATCAATTCGTCATTGTCACACATCCAATAAATCCATCAAGTTTTATACAAATCCATCCAAAATGTAATCAATTCGTCATTGTCACACATCCAATAAATCCATCAAGTTTTATCCAAATCCATCCAAAATGTAATCAATTCGTCCATGTCACACATCCAATAAATCCATCAAGTTTTATACAAATCCATCCAAAATGTAATCAATTCGTCATTGTCACACATCCAATAAATCCATCAAGTTTTATCCAAATCCATCCAAAATGTAATCAATTCGTCATTGTCACACATCCAATATATCCATCAAGTTTTATCCAAATCCATCCAAAATTTAATCAATTCGTCATTGTCACACATCCAATAAATCCATCAAATTTTATCCAAATCCATCCAAAATGTAATCAATTCGTCATTGTCACACATCCAATATATCCATCAAGTTTTATCCAAATCCATCCAAAATGTAATCAATTCGTCATTGTCACATATCCAATATATCCATCAAGTTTTATCCAAATCCATCCAAAATGTAATCAATTCGTCATTGTCACACATCCAATAAATCCATCAAGTTTTATCCAAATACATCCAAAATGTAATCAATTCGTCATTGTCACACATCCAATATATCCATCAAGTTTTATCCAAATCCATCCAAAATTTAATCAATTCGTCATTGTCACACATCCAATAAATCCATCAAATTTTATCCAAATCCATCCAAAATGTAATCAATTCGTCATTGTCACACATCCAATATATCCATCAAGTTTTATCCAAATCCATCCAAAATGTAATCAATTCGTCATTGTCACACATCCAATATATCCATCAGGTTTTATCCAAATCCATCCAAAATGTAATCAATTCGTCATTGTCACACATCCAATTTATATCTATCAAGTTTTATCCAAATCCATCCAAAATGTAATCAATTCGTCATTGTCACACATCCAATAAATCCATCAAGTTTTATCCAAATCCATCCAAAATGTAATCAATTCGTCATTGTCACAAATCCAATCTAACCACAACGTTTTATCCAAATCCATCCAAAATGTAATCATTTCGTCATTGTCACACATCCAATCTAACCATCAGGTTTTATCCAAATCCATCCAAAATGTAATAAATTCGTCATTGTCACAAATCCAATCTAACCACCAAGTTTTATCCAAATCCATCAAAAATGTAATCAATTCGTCATTGTCACAAATCCAATCTAACCACCAAGTTTTATCCAAATCCATCCAAAATGTAATCAATTCGTCATTGTCACACATCCAATATATCCATCAAGTTTTATCCAAATCCATCCAAAATGTAATCAATTCGTCCTTGTCACACATCCAATTATCAATAAATTTTTATCCAAATCCATCCAAAATATAATCAATTTGTCATTGTTACACATCCAATATATCCATCAAGTTTTATCCAAATCCATCCAAAATATAATCAATTCGTCCATGTCACACATCCAATATATCCATCAAGTTTTATCCAAATCCATCCAAAATGTGATCAATTCGTCATTGTTACACATCCAATATATCCATCAAGTTTTATCCAAATCCATCCAAAATGTGATCAATTCGTCATTGTCACAAATCCAATCTAACCATCAAGTTTTATCCGAATCCATCCAAAATATAATCAATTCCTCATTGTTACACATCCAATATATCCATCAAGTTTTATCCAAATCCATCCAAAATGTAATCAATTCGTCATTGTCACAATTCCAATCTCACCACCAAGTTTTATCCAAATCCAGTCAAAATGTAATCAATTCGTCCATGTCACACATCCAATATATCCATCAAGTTTTATCCAAATCCATCCAAAATGTAATCAATTCGTCATTGTCACAAATCCAATCTAACCACCAAGTTTTATCCAAATCCATCCAAAATGTAATCAATTCGTCCATGTCACACATCCAATATATCCATCAAGTTTTATCCAAATCCATCCAAAATATAATCAATTTGTCATTGTCACAAATCCAATCTAACCATCAAGTTTTATCCAAATCCATCCAAAATATAATCAATTCGTCATTGTTACACATCCAATATATCCATCAAGTTTTATCCAAATCCATCCAAAATGTAATCAATTCGTCATTGTGACAAATCCAATCTAACCACCAAGTTTTATCCAAATCCATCCAAAATGTAATCAATTCGTCCATGTCACACATCCAATATATCCATCAAGTTTTATCCAAATCCATCCAAAATGTAATCAATTCGTCCATGTCACACATCCAATATATCCATCAAGTTTTATCCAAATCCATCGAAAATGTGATCAATTCGTCATTGTCACACATCCAATAAATCCATCAAGTTTTATCCAAATCCATCCAAAATGTAATCATTTCGTCATTGTCACAAATCCAATCTAACCACCAAGTTTTATCCAAATCCATCCAAAATGTGATCACTTCGTCCTTGTCACAAATCCAATCTAACCACCAAGTTTTATCCAAATCCATCCAAAATGTAATCAATTCGTCATTGTCACAAATCCAATCTAACCACCAAGTTTTATCCAAATCCATGCAAAATGTGATCACTTCGTCCTTGTCACAAATCCAATCTAACCACCAAGTTTTATCCAAATCCATGCAAAATGTGATCACTTCGTCCTTGTCACGAATCCAATCTAACCATCAAGTTTTATCCAAATCCATCCAAAATGTGATCACTTCGTCCTTGTCACAAATCCAATATATCCATCAAGTTTTATCCAAATCCATCGAAAATGTGATCAATTCGTCATTGTCACACATCCAATAAATCCATCAAGTTTTATCCAAATCCATCCAAAATGTAATCAATTCGTCATTGTCACAAATCCAATCTAACCACCAAGTTTTATCCAAATCCATCCAAAATGTGATCACTTCGTCCTTGTCACAAATCCAATCTAACCACCAAGTTTTATCCAAATCCATCCAAAATGTAATCAATTCGTCATTGTCACAAATCCAATCTAACCACCAAGTTTTATCCAAATCCATGCAAAATGTGATCACTTCGTCCTTGTCACAAATCCAATCTAACCACCAAGTTTTATCCAAATCCATCCAAAATGTGATCACTTCGTCCTTGCCACAAATCCAATCTAACCATCAAGTTTTATCCAAATCCATCCAAAATGGAATCAATTCGTCATTGTCACACATCCAATCTAACCACCAAGTTTAATCCAAATCCATCCATAATGTTTTGAGATATTCTTCTCACAGACAAAGAAACAGGGGTGAAACGACAACGTCCATCCACCATAGGTGGTGGCCGTAAAAATCTAAATAGTGAAGACCATGTGAATTATATGAAAATCACCGTCACTCTATATCGGAAGTCTACAAAACATCTTTTGTTTTTCAGTTTAGAAAAGATCTTCCAGTGGAGGTAGCAGTGTAATGGAGAAAATTTTGCTGGAGGCCAGGTAATGAATTGATGGAAGGTTGCCTCTATTAAGTAGATTACTGTATACCAACATACAGGGTGTTTCAAACGTCAAGAATCATAAAAAACTAGAACAATGCGACTGTGTCGTCAATATGCCTCCGCATAGTCCCACAACGGGTAGATGCCTTTACTCTGCATATGTATGGGTAGTGGATCACGTTTGTGAAGTTTTGTGTTGATCGGATAAGGTTCGTTTTTCTATCCCAGATGTCTGCCAAACCACGTGACCTATGACATCATTATTTTCAAAGTATATGCAACAGTGCTGTTAGATTATATTTGTAAAATTTCGCATCGTTAGCGTGAGCGGTTTCAGAGATATAATTATTTAATATTTTCCTTCAATCCAATATGGCTGCCCAACCATGTGACCTATGATGTCATAAATTTAATATTTCAATACAAATGGGTCATAGATCATGTGCATGCAATTTCAGATTTTTAGAATAAGGAATTCGATGAAAACATTTTTGGCTGGTATACCACTTCACATATGATGTCATCATGATCATGCTTTTGTTCCCCCATTGGGAGTACTTGACAATGTGCCAAGTTTCAAATTTTTCCATTCGGCGGTTTCTGATAAATATATTTTTAATTATTTGCTTTTAATCCAAGATGGCTGCCATACCACGTCACCTATGACGTCACAATTATCATAAAAACATTCTGCATGGGTGTCACTCCTCCCCTAAAAGTTTCGTCGCAGTTGGACATGTGGTTGCTGAGAAAAACGAGGTTTAGCCAGGACGGACGGATGGACGGACGGATGGACGGACAACCCGAAAACATGATGCCACCGGCGACTTTGTCATAAAAAACTAACTTTGATTTTGTTTTGATTTTTATTTTGCATAAAAAACTTTTATTTTGTATACTTTTTGAGACGATGCCATTGAGGTCGGTGATAGGATGTCGTGGACCGATATACAGGTCCCCAGTTAGTCTAGATTTAACACCACTTTATTAATTATTTGGGGACACCTGAAATCAGTGTTTTGTACCACGAGTACTATTGAAGATCTGAAGAATTAAATAAAAAACGAATGTGCTAAAATCGGTGTCAATGTTAAAAAAAAAACCTTCAAAGAAACCTATATACAGGAATCGATCCTATATGTATGCATGTGAGTGGTTCGACATTTGATGAATTATTATTTAAAATAAATTTTAAAATAAATATCCCTGTGATTCCAGACTTTTGAACATCCTGGACACATAAACCTTAAGTGATTCCTGATTGCTTTGCAGATGATAACATTACCTTCCGAATAATGTCATGGAGAATGCAACAAGAGGATTAGGATCTGCTCAATACACTTGGCCAATCAGTTTATAAAGCTTGAATGCAGTTTGGAGTTGCACTTGTTTGGATTGGCATTTATCACCAATCAAGCAAGGCCTGAGTCGATAGTAAATTATATACACAATGGAGGACTTGTGTCGGCAACTTCGTAAACTTTTAAGACAGTCCAATAAAAATAAAATGCAGCAGAATGTTTGTCTTGGGGCTTGATTAACTGGTCCACACAAACTGACATGGGGACTCAAGGGTGGCGAGGTTGCCTCCGAGTCGTCCCAGGTCGGGTCCAAATCTAAACGGAAGGTGTCCTGATGCTCTGCAAGCAAGATGTCATGGGTGTTGCCACCAGCCTTTTGGGGGTCTTTCAGCACACTGTCCTGTCTCTTAGCATCCACTTGTTGGGGGGCTTTCAGCACACTGTCCTCACTCTAAGCAACCATTTGTTGGGGGGTAGGGGGGCTTTCAGCACACTGTCCTCACTCTTAGCATCCACTTGTTTGGGGGGGGGGGGGGGTGCTTTCAGCATACTGTCCTCACTCTAAGCAACCACTTGTTGGGGGGGGGTGAGGGGGGGTGGCTTTCAGCATACTGTCCTCACTCTTGGCATCCACTTGTTGGGGGGGGGGGGGGGGGACTCTCAGCACACTGTTCTGAGTCTTTGTATGCATTTGTGTAGAGGAAACTTACCAAAGATTTGTGATAAAATCCAAGACCCCATATGGGTTCAGCACTAGCTCATGTTTTTCATGCCCTCATACTCTTAATTGACCATTTTTGATTAGTCAGATATTTTTGTTTGCATTTTAGTTGTCTCAGAGTGTTAGACGATACACTGTTGTTTGCACATCCACCATGAGTATTCATTTGAACCCGGCAATGACCCAGAGTTAAACGCTAGGACCAGGTGCCGCCATTTGGTGGTGAATTTTCTTTCTCTCATGCCCTTTACATGAAAAACTCTTCGATGTGAATCAGCATTTGGACGATTTAAAACATAGGGGCAATACCCCTGGTGCTCACCTGGTAGAATAAACAGTATACTGCACTGACTGAAGGTATTTTAAACCTATTTCAATGCTTGCCAAAAGACAGGGCAGCATGTAGAATCATACTAACATATTCATAAGACTTTAAACAAACAAACAAACAAAAAATACCTATTTTGGGGGGCAACCCCAATGTGACCCCCTCCCACCCAATTTTTGTAATACCTTGAACAACCATTGGAACATCATGGGTGATGAACGGAATGGTGTGGTCAAGTTTCATTGGAATTGTATGTGTAGTTTCTTAGAAGAAAGCAAATACCTATTTTGGGGGGCAACCCCCCAGTAGACCCCTCACGACCCGATTTTTTTTTAATGCCGTGAACAAACTTCGGTACATCACGGGTGATGAAGGTTGTGGTCAGGTTTCATCGAAATAGTGTGTGTAGTTTCAGAGAAGAAAGCAAATTCCTATTTTGGGGGGTCAAACCTGGATTCACTTTGACCCCCGGTAGACCCCCTTAGACCCCGATTTTTTTAATGCCATTAACAAACTTTAGTCACAACACAACAAATATAAATTGTGCCAAATTTGGTCACAATCCCGTCAGCGGTTTCGGAGTAGAAGTT